>NW_026938416.1:0-8485 GCF_032062105.1 Saccostrea cuccullata
TAACTCGGTCAATTTCGTCAACAATAAATAATTTCTCTTGGAAAATGGCCGTGTTGTTACGAATGCCTTGAAAGATGATTTCAGAGTAGGTCCCTTTTCCACGTAGGTATATTTAGGACACGCAAATATTTTTTTTTTAAATACCAGAAAAAAATTATCTTGCGAAAACGACATAATTATCTTGTGAAATCGACTTATTATCTTGTGAAAACGAGATATTATTTTGTGAAAACGAGATATCTTTTGAAAACGAGATATTATCTTGTGAAAACGAGATATTATCTTGTGAAAACGAGATAATTTCTTGTGAAAACGAGATAATTTCTTGTGAAAACGAGAAATTATCTTGTGCATTTATGAGAATGCAGATCATAAATATTATTCTCTAAAAATAAAAACAAGGCCATTCCAAGTTTTTTCTATGTTTAGCATCCGCGTGTGCCTTGGTTTTTGACAACCCTTAATAAAAAAAAAACACACAACATCAGGGGACTGAAATTGATTACTTTAGTTGAAAGTTTTGAATTTTGTCATTTTCTCCAAATAATTTTGTACAGTAATTTATATTGGGTGTATTTTAAGCATTTAATCCCTTGTTTTTGCTTAGAATAGATATTTCAGAATCTTCTATTAAAGCAGTTTAATTAGATCAAATCATTTGAAGAGCGTCATATTTATGACTTTTAAGCCTGTGTTTTATGTTTTGGCTTGTGTGTTTTTTGCGAATAGGTAGGTAGGTTTTTGAAAGATGGGTGGACGCTAAACAGAGAAAAAACTTGGAATGGCCCAATCAGCTGAGACTATTCCACCATGTAAGCATACTTTGTTTAAGGACAAGAAATATTCATTCTTTCTTCCTTGATAAAGGAGTCACACGCGCGCGCGTGCACACACACACCCTAAAAACCAACTTTTAAGAAGAGTGTAAATAAAGTTTTGGCGCAACGGAACATTTATGACCTTTACTGGAGAGGGGGGGGGGATCTATAAAATATGGTGAAGATGCCGATTGAGGCATTGTATGAGCTGGTTTTAGGGTGAAATTTCGTGGCAATGTAGCAAAGAAAATACAGGGGAGTTGAAAGGAATATAAAAATAACTCAAAGTGTATGTACGTTGTGTAAAGAAATCCAGAGAGTTCCGAATGTGAAGTTGTGAAGTAGCTTGGTCCTCTGGGTCATCTTTGTCAAGAACTGCTAGGTTTTAAAAATCCATGCACATCAGAATTTTTTTATGCAAATAATCATGGATTAATTCGTTATTTTTAGTGTAAATTCTTGTTTCTGGAATTTGTAAGATTTGCTGAATTGACCAATCAGAAATTAGAGTCTATCTTTGATTGTGCTTAGACGTAAATAAAGGACCTAAAAAAAACTCCCTTGTCTTTGTTTAGAACAATCAGATAATGACTCGGGCTTTTCCGTCAGAAAAAAGGAAGTGAAGTATTGCAATTATGTAGTTATCTTTAAACTGTAAGCTACAAAATAAATAAACATAGTTATTCAATGATACAACGAAATTGTTATCGCACGGTCTATCTATAGTAGTTTTCACAGTTTTCCCAGAATGCACCACCATGAAGCCGAGCATGCGTATTCAAGGAATTTGGACTAACGTAGTTGCTAGCGCTCGAGAGCGCTAGCAATAAGGCTTAGAAAATAGGCAAAGTCACAGGTCAGGATCAATTATTTATTGCATAAAATCGTTCTGTAATTTGTGAATTGTAACAAACTAACAGTTTTACAGATAAATATAAAATAAACTGTATAAAATCTAGGGTTCGAATCCTGCAGAGGCTGTTATCTCGTACGTACGACTAAGTATGTCGTACGTACGACTTAGTATCTCGTACGTACGAGACAGTATAGTCGTACATGTACGTGCGACTTAGTATGTCGTACGTACGGCTTAGACTAACTTTTTTTTCAAGTGGCAACAATACACTTCCGTAGTATGCTGATTTCCTTTTATTTTGTTAAATTCGCCGCTTTCCTTTTATACGTAATGGTTTTAAAGTTAGTCTTTCACTCTTTTCATTTTTTTAAAACTTCGCAATTGTTTTTTTTTTTTTATAATATATATACTAGTACCAGGGTAATGGTTTAAAAATAAGTCTTTCACTCGTTCCTTTTTTTTTTTTTAAATTCGCTTTCCCATTTATACGTATGTTATGGTTTTAAACTTAGTCCTTGACTCTTTTCTTTTTCCTTGGACAGCAGCAGAGAAGGTTGTTTTTCTCCTTTATGATCCCAGTAGTGTCATACAAATCTGTCGCGATTCTGGGCAGTTTGTTATCTATAGGACGAATGACAGAAGAACTTTTGTTCTTTTTCTGTTTCTTTGACGATTTCATTAATGAAGACGTTCTTGATTTTATGTTGCTAATCACTGAAGATTTTACAACAATTTCTCCACTTGATGTTTTATCTCTGTGGAATATATTCTTCAACTTAAATTTGGGTATTTCGTGTAAAAACTGTTCAGGCGTTGGGCTACTTTTAGCCAGATGTTTCATCCACTTTGACCAGATTCTGCTTTCGCTGCCGTTGCTACGGGTACTAGCTACCATGTAGTATCGATGATGGTCATTATGTCCACGTACGTCTAGCACGTGCTCATTAGGCACGGGCTCGGGAATCACGTGAATAATGGGGACAACCCATTCAAGCTCCAGGTCCACGGTATCAGTATCAACATCAGCTACAAGGACACTTGCGCGCGATTTTCGAAGATCACTAATGACGTCATTGGCCACAATGAAGAACTTTTCAGTGATTCCAACAATGACGGTTCTATCAAAAGAAAAGCGGTGAATGATTGGAAGAAAACGTTTTTAAGATTAAATTAACAGATCTGTAGCAATGGGTGGGGTGGGTCTCAGTCTAATTTATAGTATGGTATTATTGTATGGAACAGTTATTTTTGTTTTCATCCGATTTTCCCTGTGATTTACATAATAAATAAGTGTTCTAAATATAATTGTAAAGAAATATCCAGTAAGTGCCAGGATTGATTTTTTTTCTTGTCTGCAAGTACAGTGTACCTGCATAAATTATAAGCATTGGGAGCAAATTACATTTAAATACAAAAATGATATATCGAAAGTCAATTTGAATTTAGTCTGATGAAAAAAGAATTTTTTTTTGTGTTATGAATGTACTACGGAAGGTATTGTACAATTTTGACACCTTAATGTACTTTTAAGAAGACATACATGTTAATTGTATATACATTTCTTTGTAATTAGAATACAATGGAAATGCAATTACAAACTTGACAAAAATCATTAAGCAATCGAGTTCGAATGCTTTCACAATCGGTTCTCGGATAATACTTACTTGATAGGTTCTCCTTTGTGTGTCATCTCTATAAACTGCGACTCTAAATTGACATTTTCATCATTAAATTCGGAATATTCTTCTGATTTAAGTAGCTTTTGAAGTCGACCGATGGTTGACATTGTGGTGTTGATGCGATGTTATGATGTCCAATCACGATTGTGACGTCATAACATCAAACTCCAACACATCACACGATTGTAACGTCACGACTTCAAAGTTCTACTTTTTTTTTATTTTATTGAAAACCGGAAACACAAAAAATATTTTTAGCCGGGCTTATTGCTCAAAGAGCAATTGCCGGCTTATGTCATCCTGTTCAAGACAGGATGTCACCCCCATAGTCGCCATTTTAAAGTTACGTGTAAAAATATAATTCTTACTCTCAACCGCTTCTGAGATAATACAAACGCTAAATAAAGCAACATAAATAAAACGAAGTTTTATCTAAATAAATAAACATTAGTAGTAATGACTTTGAAAACTTCAGTCTTAAGACAAAGAACATAGTTTATTAGCGTAAGGATTTCTGATAATCAGTGTTATCATAGTTCTCTACACTAACGAGGAAAAACAGGAGAGGGAACCAGACTGGCCTGTTTGTTTACATTCAGCCGAAGTACCAGATTAATTTTGATTCTGAAAAAATCGGACCGTGGTATTTGGATCGAAAACTCACTGTCAGTGTCTTATAATCTATATTGCTAGTTTTAAAATAATTTTTTCATCAGAATTTTTAATCTGATATTCTTGTTATCTATCTGTTTTATACAATATAAACGTATGGTTCATGTAAGAAATTCATTTTACTCTGTAAATGAGCCCGGCTCTCTGTACTTCTGAGTACTTTGATTTCTAGGAGACAAGGAGTGCAGGTTTAGGCATCGTTGGAAACCCACGGGTGATCTTGTCATTTAATTATCACATGATAAGTAAAATACGAGATAACATGTGGGTATCCGACTGGTTGGAAACAACAGTCGCACTTTCTGCCGTTTGTGGCTTTCGATGTTTATAAAAAAAAAATTAATTAGATTTTTTTATAATTAAAATTATCATTTTGTGGAATGTTAAATATAAGTTGACTTTATGCAGATAACACTCCACAGAAAGGAGACAATCGAACAGATATTTCTTAACTTTCATCAGGCTTCGTATTTTTTTTCCTTGGACCCTACATCGACCATTTTAGAACAGATCTCCTAACAACTTTATGATCTGTATATACATGTATAAAAATCAGAATAATCAAACAGAAAAATAGAAATCCTAATTAGCGAGGCGTTCTTTGGAGGCTTTGGACTGCGAGTGTGCATGGTGCATAGGTATTATGTAAAAGATTTTAAGGGAAATGAAATCAAATCCAAAGGCGGGTCCAGGGCCGGTGTAACGTTGAATTTTGACCCGGGTTGAAAATTGACCCGAGGGTCATTTTTCAACGTTGAATACTGAGACCGAAGGTGTTGAATTTATACCCTAATCCGTTGAAAACTGAGCCGGGTCGTGGAATTTTGATCATGAAACCGGTTCAAAATTCAACAGAATAAAAACACATATTTATGATTGGGTTTTCACTACTGTGATTTAATTCATAGGTATGAGGCCCCGTTTTGGTATTTACTGCAAAAAGTAGTATCCCCTATTTGAATAAGTGATATCACCTGTTCCAATAGATGATATCACCTATTTGATTTGAATTTGTGATATCACCAATTCGAAAAGGTGATATCACTTATTCGAATTGGTGGTATCACTTATTCGATTGGGTGATATCACCTCTTCCCGTCGAACAGCAGTTTTTTTTTTTTTTTTTTTTTGCTTACAAATTAATTTATTTCACTTATATATCATGTATACAACAAGAAAATCGTAGAAAATGCATGAAAACTGGGTAGTCCGAATTTTCTTGGTTCCAGTGTAGTATAATATAATATATTATATTATAGGGAGCATTCATTAATGACTGTTGTAAGAAACTCAGATAGGTAATATCACCTTTTCGAATAGGTGATACCACTTATTCAAATAGGTGATCTATTTAGCACGAAAGGGTGATATCACCTTTAATTCTAAGCTCTCTGATTGGCTCAAACTTGATTACATGATTAAGTATATAACAGCTTAAAGACTTGAGTTACTATTTATAGAATCTGAAATGCATATTGACTTCATGTTTTTTTTCTTGTGATCATATAGTTTACTATATTGCAGGAGTCCTTTTAGAAAATTTCATTAAAGTGAGTGACATCCCCCCTCCCTGCCTGGAGATAATTTTTTGTAAAACAGAAATAGTATTGATTTCTCAATTAAAGATAATACAGAGTATGACTTGATGTTTCTGAAAAAAAATTTACTACAACTTGTATTAATATTTTTTAATGTTCCGTAATTTGTGAGACGTATCCATGACTTTAAGTCTTGAATTAGGATCCAAATGTACTTTATATTAAAACATATTGGATATCTTTGTCAAAAATTGATACAAGACATAATCAATTAAATAAATTAGTATTCTGAATAACTAAATCCTCTATAATTACTCCATCAATGTATAAAACGAAACACATTTATTTAATATTAAATAGCAACAGCTTAATTTATGCTGATCTCTAGTCTCTAAGTCTTGAAGAGAGAAAACTTCTGCCCTATTCCCAATATTTGCAAATTTTGTTTTGTCAATCTATGTGATAAAATGATTTATATTCGATAATAATGTTAAACTTTACATTCCTATTTAAATGAGTTTACAACCAATTCTGGTTTAATTTGTCATATTTCCCAGAATGCAATCAGGGCAATTATTGAAAAAGAATTACAAAAACATCGCATAGGAGATCATAGAGATAAAATTATTAATAAGATGAGAAGTTTAACGAATAGAAATTGTATTTTTTCGAATAGAAATGATGGTAGTATGTTTTTCGAACAACAACTTTATTGCATATAAACCAAATAATCATCGATTAAAAAAGATAAAATTATCGAATAGGAATGACAAAATTAGCGACTAGCAACCGATTGTTTTAAATATTAATGACATCGAATAGGCACGTACGACGGCGTATTTGTGCCATTTTAACAATGTAGAATTTTTTTTAAAAAAATCGTTTGAACGATTTTAAAAAACGTTTGTACGATTTAACAAATTGTTTGTACAATTTAATAAATCGTTTGTACAGTTTAATAAATCGTTTGTACAATTTGATAAGTCGTTTGTACGATTAAATAAGTCGTTTGTACGATACAAAGATTGTTTGTACAATTGAGTAAATTGTTTGTACAATTTAATAAATCGTTTTTACAATTTGTTTATTAAATCGTTTGTACAATTTATTAAATCGTACAAACTATTTTTTAAAATCGTACAAACGTTTTCTTAAATCGTAAAAACGGTTTCCTAAATTGTTCAAACGATTTATAAAAAACGTACAAACTATTTTGATAAATCGTATGAACGATTCAATAAATTTTACAAACGAATTAACAAACAAAATGTACAAAAGATTTATTAAATTGTGCAAACTTTTTCTCAAATCGTTCAAACGATTTAAAAAAAAATTCTACATTGTTAAAATGGCAGGCATACGCCGTCGTACCTATTCGTTGTTTTGTAGTTATTTATGGATGCCATGGATTTTGGAAAGTATTTTCAAAAATAAAGTTGTCATGCTTGAAGCAGTCGTGTAGCATCGTTTTTGAAAGTGGGGCGGGGGCAGCCGGAGAAAATTTTTTTTTACTTACCTGAAAAAGTTGACAAGCAAAAAAAACAGGGGGGGGGGGGGGAGTTGAAATTGCCCAAAGTCGAAAATCCTAATTCGGGGGGGGGGGGGGGGGGGTGTAGAGGCTTTTTTCTTTTTTCAGTGTCAACTACTTTCAGTACCAATTCTAATACTTCATTTTCGACACATCACTAAAACTGGGGGGGGGGGGCAACCAGTTCTTCAGTTAACATTTGCTATAGTATAGGTAAGGTTGAGAAAAAAGTGGGGGGGGGGCAGGCCCCCCGGCCCCCCCCCCCCCCCTGTTGCTACGCCCCTGCAAAGATAACTGAAACCGTGCACTGATCAAAATGTACATATATTCACGGGGTGATACTGTATGTTTATTTCTTTTATTCTTGAAAAGGGAAAAAATTGAAACCGAAATATAAATAAAGTGATACTGATAAATCCCGTTAAACAACTTCCCAGCTAAAAAAAGTTCAAACTTTGAGGTGGGGTCAATATTCAAAAGGGTCAATTTTCAACTTGTTGACGTCATCAGGTGTAAGAAAAAAAATTATCAAGCTTTTGAAAAATGACCCTGGATATAAATTCAACGACTTTTAGTCTCAATATTCAACGTTGAAAAATGACCCCGGTTCAATATTCAACGTTGAAAAATGACCCCCGGGTCAATTTTCAACTCGGGTCAATATTCAACGTTACACCGGTACGCCGGGGTTGCCCCCCCCCCCCCCCCCTCCCCGTTTGAAATTTTTGTATGTAAAATTTATATGTCCATTGTCCTAAAATCAAGGAAAAAACATCTCTTATTTGTAAGAATTTGTCAGTTTCCGGGGGCGAAGAAAAAAAAACTAGAGAGGTCAGACACTGCGCCAAACTTGTTCTCTCTAGATTTTCCGTGTAATATCGGGACGCCCAGTCTACATTTTTCATCGTCCTTTGTTGCTTTCGATTTCTGTACTCGGTATAGAAGAGGTTTTGGGTTTACTGCATGTTTTGTACGGCAAGTTCAAATCGGCAGACGTTTGAAAGGCGTTATTCAATCATTTTTAAGCTAGATCTCACCTGACACCGGTAGGAAAAATGTAGATATTGATTTAAATCAAGTGTGAACCGAGGCACCCCCTGAAATCCAGAATGGCGAGTGTCGCTCCTTTACTCATTTTATATACAGTAAATATGACATTTTTAAAACGCGCTAATTTCAGCGAATTTTCATTTTTATTTTAATGAGGGTATTCAGACTTACCAAAAAACACATAATACACAAAATACACCATCCTGAAACCAAGCACCCATGCCAAAAAGGACCTTGCCTTAGACCAACTGGGGGCTTCGGTACAGCCACCTGACCCTCTGCCTTCTACTGGGCCTCCCCCCCCCCCCCCCCCCTTTACGAAATTCCTGGATCCGCTGGCGGCC
>NW_026938417.1:0-8484 GCF_032062105.1 Saccostrea cuccullata
CATGTTCAGATCTAATTTTATTATGATTTGTTATAGTTGTGTCATCATAGGAATTTCGACAAGATTTTATCACTGTGTCACAGAGACCAGTCAATATTTCAGCTGGTAAGATAGTCGGTTCATAACATTCATTTTGGAGTAAAGAGTTTTTCATTTCGTGTAAGGAAACTGTCCAAGTTTCTCCCATTTCATCGGTGATGGTTCGGTATGGCTTGTTATCATCATCTATATATTAGGAAGCAGCTGCATTACAATGCTATTGTCTTCATTAGGAAAAAATGAATTTGAAAAACCACAGGACAGTGCACACAATCATATGAGATAGCACAATTGTGGACAGCTTTCATATTTTCAGGTGAGAAATGAAGGATTTATTAGTGTTCTCTACAAGTTTTTATTTTGCAGTATTGTCTCATTTGATCATCAGTTGCTGTCACACGGACATCAATAGGGTGGTAGTACACGATGGATTGGGAGGGGCTGTTGTCTCGGCCTGCAATTCCACTTTCCTGCATGAAACCATTGACACTTTTTGGTGCACCCCATTGAATGACTTTGTGTATATATTTTACATTGATGCCCATCCCAAAAGCATTGGTAGAAATCAGTACACGAAGTTTACCATCAGTTTGTTGAACATTTTCTGAAATAATTTGTTTTTATAGAGTAGAGCGGTGGAACATAGCAGACAAACAATTGGCTGAAGATTGTCCTTAGTAAGATTCATTGGTTCCAAGTTCTGAAAAGGGAGTAAATAATGGAACATGTCTTGATGTTTCTACAATAGACAATTACTTTGGGGGTTTCACTTTTATGCCCCCTTCGAAGAAGGGAGGGCATATTGCTTTGCTGCTGTCTGTCGGTACACTTAGTTTCAGTTCATTTTCTTCGCAACCATTGCACATACTGAAATGAAATTTGGTATCCAGATATATCACATGAATATCTAGTTCAAGTTCATGTTTGAGTTACAATCGCACCATTTTTGACAGAGTTATGCCCCTTGGACATAGAAAAATTTCAATTATTTGCAGTTTCCATTCATTTTCTTTGCAAACGTTGTACATACTGAAATAAAATTTGGTATACAGATATATCACATGAATATGTAGGTGGAGTTCTGTTTTGGGTACGATCGCACCATTTTTGACAGAGTTATGCCCCTTGGACATAGAAAAATTTCAATTATTTGCAGTTTCCATTCATTTTCTTTGCAAACGTTGTACATACTGAAATAAAATTTGGTATACAGATACATCACATGAATATGTAGGTGGAGTTCTGTTTTGGGTACATCGCACCATTTTTGACAGAGTTATGCCCCTTGGACATAGAAAAATTTCAATTATTTGCAGTTTCCATTCATTTTCTTTGCAAACGTTGTACATACTGAAATAAAATTTGGTATACAGATATATCACATGATATGTAGGTGGAGTTCTGTTTTGGGTACGATCGCACCATTTTTGACAGAGTTATGTCTCTTGGACTTAAAAAAAATTCAATTATTTGCAGTTTCCATGAACGGACTTGGAAAAATCCAATTTGGGGGAAGGGGGGCATAAGTGTTTTACAAACATCTCTTGTTCTCAATTTAAGTTCATCATAAGCCATTGGAAATTTTCCTCTACATCATAAGATGTTTTTTTGCAAAATAAATGATATTTTCCTATTGCAGCAACCGATAACTGTATGGTATGAGTTAATTCCGGACATTTTGGATATCTTTACTGTAGAATCTTGGGTTGCAGTAGCAGTCAAAGCAACCATCACATAATTTCGTTTGGGTCTTTAAGTTCAAGAAGAGTGTTAAAATTTGCATTTTCTAACTCTCCCAAGAGGGGGCAGATGGTGGACGATAAGCAGAGCAATAAAAGATAGGTTTTGAATTTTTTAGATTTATCTAGCCATATTGTTTCAATATTACTGATTTCTAAATCAGTTCTACGTTTATATGAAATCTCATTTGAAATGTATATTAAAATTCCACCACCTGCCTTTAGTATACGATCTTTTCTTTCAAAGACAAAGCCCTCAATATTCAATTCAGAGTTGCCTATCTGATCGGTCAAAAAGTCTCACATACACCTAAAGTGTCTTAAGTTTGTATATTTTGGAGCAATAGTTTTATTTCGTCAATTTTTGGAATAATATGACAAATATTTAAATTTCCGAATCGTAAACCTTTTTTTAACCAAACCAAATCCTTGGTTATTTTGTATTGTTTGAGTATCATTTTTATGGGTCAAAGGGGCTATTTTCATTACTTGTGAAACAGATTTGAATGAGCTTGGTATAGGAGAAATGACGGTGGTTTGTTCAGCTGAACTCGGGCTACTTTAAGAATCCGTGTTCGACTATGTCTTACTTTTAAGAATCCGTGTTCGATTGTGTCTTACTTTTAACATGTGGTTTTCTTGACAATTTAGAATTTGTAGAGTTATTACAATTATCAATATCGTCACATAAACATTGTAAATTGTAATCTTCATTACAAATAATGCTAAGGATAGAAAAAGTACCCGAGTTCGAAAAAAAATTTAGTATGGTTGTTGACGGCTACGCATTTCTTTGCCTATACCTAGTACATGTATGGACAGGATTTCATCTTGTGTCCTAATTCCCCGCAATTCCAACAATCAAGCTTTCGTCCGTGTCTACAGCGGTGCGATGTGTGTCCGTGTTCACTGCAAAAGTAACAAGTCACAGACTGGTAAAAACTTGCATTGAAATCTGTATTGGTCGACAGGAATTAACACGCAAAATCGAAACTTCACTGTTAAACGGTTTGTCTGAAAGATGATCCTGTCTTTCCAATAATGCATACGGTTCACCTCCTTGATTTCACTTTTGTTGGAAATGAATAAACCTCCAAATTCACTACATACACGTCTACATCCCGTCTCCGTAATACTTGGGAAAAATATATTTTGGTTCCTGGAGAACGATGTTTGATGTCGGTGATGATTTCCGCCGCATCATGTTCCATCACGTCCACGTCTCGATGAGATGAGGCATTATTCCCCCGGCTTGAATGATGATGCGGGAATATTTTGATGCATTTATTCTGTGAATTTTCTCTTTGATGTGGGATAGTTTATCCCCTCAATTAGTTCTTACGTGGACATCCTTTTGTTACCCTCTGGTTCTTACCCGTTGTAGGATTGAACTTCCAATTATAACTTTTTTTATCCCGGGTTTTTCCTTTATCATAGATCTTGCAGGTGTTTGATGATGGTCCTGTGATTCGGTGTTTGTACCAGAATCACGTTGTACCAGTTCACATTGTTTTTCCTGAAAAGCATTGCATAACATGTTTTTTCGACATTCACTGTTATCTTTCACATCCGAATAAGTTCTGGTTCAACATGTTTTAAGTAACTTTTATGTGGCTTAAACAACACAAGTTCATGTGAGGGATTTCCATCCCTCCCACCTCTACCCATGTGTTGCACAAAAATCTCCATCTTCAACTCCGTTTTGACATCTTTCATAAGTGCTTTCTATTAAATTAGTTCCCAACACAGAGCATTGGCTTTTCCTGACGACAATCATCTTTATTAAGTGTAATAACAGTTTTAGGAGCCCTCTTTTTTGGGGACTGACTCTCTAATCGATGTATGCACTGTGAGGTCCTGACAAATATGGAGTTTAGTCTCTGACAAGGGATTAACAGTCCTTATTCCCCTACTACCTGGTAGGCATCTCAGCATGCCATAGATTCTCAGTTCAATATTTTCTAGCAAGTGAACGTAATTAATTTAGAATTATTTTATCAACTTTAATAAATAAACATATTTTAGTCTGAGCAACCCACCTAATTTTTATTTAACTTGAGATTCTGAAAGTGTTTACTTTTATTGATTGTCTTGGATCATGAATGTCTCTCTTTGTGTACCACTCCGGTTTAACACTAATTAATACATAACGTAGGCTTTCCTCACTTAAAACAGCCTGCTCATCCCCTGTTTCACCAGTTATCATTTCTTCAATAAGTATCTACTTCTTAAATACGGATATACTATTTTATACTTTTTTTATTTTACAGATTTTAGAGAAATTCTTAATTTAGAGATATATTAATATCCAAAAGCTTCAAGCAACAATAGTAATGTTAATGAATAATTTCTAATATGTTACAAAGAAAACGAAAAATAAAATGTATAAATTTCGAAATATGAAAATACAGAATTTATTTTTAGATTTTAAACAACTTCCGAATTTAGAGATTTGAAAATGCGTAATTCAAATCGCCTAAAGCAGCCATAATAATTAAAAATAATAATTAATTAATACTTGTCTGTTCTAAAGAGAACAAAAATAAATCAATTTCAAAATATAAAAATACCGATGCCTGTCCGGAGAGATGCAATAGTTTAGCATGAGCAGGAATGTCACAAAGAAGCTGTAATAATGCAACTTGAACAGTCACGGCTGCTCCTGTTAGTATTTCAATACGCAGCACTGTTAAGGCTTACTATGAGAAATCAACGGAAAATATGGAAATAGCATAGTATAACCTACTCTGAACTGTATTGAGTTTGGTCCCATCGATAGACAGTCACGTGATAAATGCATAGTAGGTACACTGAATGGAGGTCAATAAGGCCTAAAAAAAATAAGTTTGTTTCCTGTAACCCGACCGACCCATTCAAATTACCCCCGGGTGGATTTTTTTCTGACAAATGCCAAAACTTCGTTTGATCAATCAGCTGATTCCATTTATTAAAAAAAGAAAATTAGCTTGTAGCTTAAATTGAGACATAAAATATGTCAACCTATTTTACATTTACCTTATTTATTAAGAGTAATCATTATCATAACAACTATTTCCCCCAACAACTTGCTGAAGTTCGTTTTCTGCCTCTTGGCAGCCATTTTGGATGCCATGTTGGGTGTCCACTGTAAATATGACACCTGATATTCAGTCCGGGGATGTTTGACCATTCATAAGCAAAAAAAAAAAAAAAAAAAATTTACGATCTACCGACCCTTAATCTTTTTGGGAATGTTACAGGAAACAAACATATTTTTTTTAAGCCTAATAAATTTCAATATCGCAAGCGCATACCCTAATTGAAATCAAAAATTCAAGCCATTAATTGTTTCTGTATACTTCAGACCTGCCTACCCTTTTCATTGCAAGGGTGTAATTTCAGTACATTTTTTGGTGGAATTTCAGAGGTAAAAGCGTAATCAATCATGTTTTCCTATTTACTTTTTACTATAATTCTTTTTTTCAAAACAACTGAAATTGTACATTACTAAACTAAGCTTGTACAAACTTGTCTTAATTTTTAAAATTATCCAGAGGCAGTCAAGTGTGGTAAAATTCCAGTATCCTATATCAAACTCAAGTCAACCGTACACCCTCAATCAAGCATTTAATAAATTTGTATCAAATCTCTTAATTGAAGGCTTGCATTTGAATGTTATAACAAATTGTACATTATAACATTCTTTATCTTCTTAACACTCAAATTTCTGTATTTGGTTCCAACGAATCTTCGCCATACCAGTTTACATTTAACTACTAGGAATATACGTACGTTATCGAAGTGGTCCTCTTTTATTTACTTTTAAAGAACTTCTCATTTCATTTCAGAAGGTCGTACTTAACACTTAATTTAGACGTTCATGTCAATCAATTTTAACCAAAATATCAAAAGCGTAAAATTAATATAAGTGGCGTAATAGCGTAATTTTATTTATGGTAAAAAGCGGAAGAATTACGCCAAAAGCGGAAGGGTAGGCAGGTCTGCGGGTGGCAGTAAATACAAAATATACAACATGACAGTTAGTGAAGTCATATTCTTCATGCAATACTCTCAGAATGATTGTTTTGTTGTAAATCTGTGTTATGTTGTACATTTTGTTTTTACTGCCACCCGGTAAATTCAAAATTTACAACATGACATAACTATGGCATGTCAAACGTTGCAATATTCGATCTTTTACTTTTGTATTGTATAATTGTTCATTTGAATCGTATGATTTTTATTTGTATTCTGTAATTTTCCTTTTGCATTGTACAATTTCCCATTTTATTGTAAAATTTTCCATTTGCATTGTTTAATTTTTATTGTATAATTTTTCATTTGATTTGTATATTTTATTATTTGTATTGTAAATCATCTCATTATTTCGATAATGTTTTTTCCATTTGTAGTGTATCAGTATCGTTCATTATGTTGCTAAGGATTTCATTGATCAAATTTTGACTGGTGGTAGCTCAGCCACCCACACCATAGGAAATCATGATTTTTCGGATTTGGGCGAATTTTCTTTTATGCCCCCCTCCCCGGAAGTACCTTAGCTTCCGCGCAAATACATACATATATGGAGTCTGTGAGTTCACAAAACCTGAAACAAATCTCGTTTATTTGAATACTATACTACAAAAAGACTTAAAGTTGAGTCGACAATACAAAATTTAATTTGAAATTATACAATACAAAAGAACAAAATCAAATATTGCAACGTTTGACATGCCATAATTACCGGCAAGTGACTGTGTAATCTGGTTTCCATGACTTTGAAATTGAATAAGAGGCCCCGGGGCCTTATAGATCATCTGAGCATCATGTAACAACTTTCCAAAAATTGAATTTGGTTCATGTTTTAAACAGAGGCCATGGAATTCACAATTTTAAAAAAAAGGCACCATTGCTTATCATAGCTATGCACTTACCATGCTTACACTGGTAACTTAATACCCAGAGGTAGATCAAAGTAACAGAGATAAAATCCATCCAGAACCCCTGATAGAAATTGGTCACCTGAGTTTATTCAGGTGAAATAAAAATCCATAAAAGATCTGTCAACAAATTGAAGTTAATCAACATTTCACCAAGATAAACGCACATATCCAAATTCAGCTCGATATTAAAGTGTTTGTTTTTAAAATATTGCAGAAAACCCTTAAACAATGGGGAAAAGCCCTCATTCCGCCAAAATTAATTGACACGGTACGAAAGGCAACAGTTGCTGAACAGGGAACATACACAGATCCATCAAGAGAATAAATTGGTAAAAATACAACAAACTGACTTGTAAAAACTGATTACCAAATTGATTTTGTAACTTTAGATAACATTTTATACAAGATTATCATCCATGGAAAATAATTTTAATATTTAAATGAACAATGACCTTGGATTCTCGTCCTACAATAAGCACATGGGAGCTTTATATAGTTTATAGTTTATAAACAAAAGCTGCTTAAGAATTCGAGGAAATTTACTGCTTTTGTAATCTTGGTAATATTTTTAAGCTGTAATATAAAGAATATGTAGGAACTTACGACTGATTTAATTATATAAAAAAAATATTTTTAAAGTTCTTTGGTCATATAAATTGAGTGACGCAACCCACACCAAAAAAAATTGGATTTTATTATTTAATTGTTTAAACTTGTGATAAATTGGTGAAGCTTTTATATTGCACAAGAAATATAAATGAAATAAATACAAAAAGAAACGCAATACAACACCGAGGGTAGCTGCCACTGACGGGAATCCAAGGTCCGTGAATCCCCCTCATGATGCTAGTGGAAGGGCAGCAGGTGAAGATGTATCAACTACTGCACAGACTTCAGCCAGAAGTACTTCAACAAGAGGCCCATGGGCCACATCGCTCACCTGAGCACTGTGGCTAAAAAAAAAGTAGAAATTGGTTTATCACATATATTGAAAAGTTTAAATCCAAAAGTAGTCCCATGACCAATCATGGCTTTGCTATTATTGAGAAGAAGATTTTTAAAGAATTTTCCTTTATATTTCTATGTAAAACTCTGGTCGGCCATTGTGGCCCCGCCCTACCCCCGGGGGTCATGATTTGAACAAACTTGAATCTACACTACCTGAGGATGCTTCCATATAAATATGATCAATTATGGCTTTGTTATTCTTGAGAAGATTTTTAAAGAATTTTCCTTTATATTTAATATTTAAAACTCAGGTCGGCCATTGTGGCCCCGCCCTACCCCCAGGGGTCATGATTTGAACAAACTTGAATCTACACTACCTGAGGATGCTTCCATATAAATATGATCAATTATGGCTTTGCTATTCTTGAGAAGATTTTTAAAGAATTTTCCTTTATATTTCTATGTAAAACTCTGGTCGGCCTTTGTGGCCCCGCCCTACCCCCGGGGGTCATGATTTGAACAAACTTGAATCTACACTACCTAAGGATGCTTCCATATAAATATGATCAATTATGGCTTTGTTATTCTTGAGAAGAAGATTTTAAAGAATTTTCTTTTATATTTCTATGTAAAACTCTGGTCGGCCTTTGTGGCCCCGCCCTACCCCCGGGGGTCATGATTTGAACAAACTTGAATCTACACTACCTGAGGATGTTTCCCCATAAGTTTCATCTTTCCTGGCACAGTGGTTCTGGAGAAGAAGAGTTTTAAAACATACCAACAAATTTTCATTAATTCCCAACTATCTCCCCTTAAATGAGGGCGTGGTCCTTCAT
>NW_026938418.1:0-86228 GCF_032062105.1 Saccostrea cuccullata
TTAAAAAAACGTGATTTTCCTTACTTTCCATTCCCCGTTGGTTAAATTCACCTGCTTTGTGCTCCTTATAATTATCGTACAAGCGCAAAATCGGTGTCGATTCAGTCCGTCAGAACTCGTCTTAAAATAGTTTGTACTTGATTTCAATGTCATTGTATCCACCATAGAAGTTATGAGATGTTATGTCTAAACGATATTGTTAGTATCCCTTTTTCATCAACTTGTTTTCAAAAAGCTTGTTTCGGAATTGATCAGGAGAAGAGTATGTTCTTCAATATCGAATCATCTTGGAGCTTTTAAGAATGGATCAGTGAGCATCCTCTGCCGACCGGTCACATCTGCCGTGTACTCATTATAATGGTCGGGAAAAAATGGGGAAAAATTGAAGAGGATGAAATGTGCAAATAATAGCAATTTACATGAAAACCGCCAGTCAGCATTTGATTACATGCCAGTTTACGTTTGCTGAAAATGTGGTTGCACCGACCATAGAATTTACACAATGATGCATTAAAACGACACTGTTGATATTCTTGTTTTATTTACTTGTTTGTCAGAAACTTGCATCATTGTAGACATTGTTCGAACTTAAAGCATGCTCTTGTGTACATGTCTTTAATTAACTGAGAGATATAAACTAAATATACAGGTGTTAAAAGAAAATCAGTTCTAGTTTCTGACATTTTCTATTTCAATCTTTGTCTTCCTGTATCAGTTATCACTGGTACTTTTTTTCATTTAGTGCTAACTGTGTAAATTATTTTTATGTATAATTTTTTTTTAATAAAACCTGACATTACGAAAATTGTATGAGTTTGCTTTCTATGAAAAATACATTATTTCCCCTTTGAACAAAGTGCGATTTTAAAACAAATTTACATCTAGATTTTAACAGTAATTTGTTCTGATACTTATATTTTATATATTTAGTCTTATTCTTAGAATGTACATTATAATTACATTCATGAAACAGAAATTGGTTGTTAAATTATTGATCATAAACTTTTATTATGCAGAGTCTGATCATAAACTTTTATTATATCCACAACTTTTCCACTAATAAAAGTCATCTCATAAAATGAAAAGCCTTTCCGTAGCTTGTTCTTGTTGCTTGAAACACTAGAGAAGACATGAGAACTTGAGTTGAGTGAAAATTTCATTTATTGACCAGATAAATGACGAAAGTGAACAAAAACACATAAATATACAGTATTTCACACAATCATGTAAATTATAGCTGGGATAAGGCCAAATAATGAATAGTTTCAACTTAGATATGATATATTGCGACTTAGTGCTTATCCCAGCTATTGTTATATAATGATTACCAAGTTTGTGTAACAAGAAGGTGGCGTGAACAAAGAGGCCACACAGCATGCTAAATGCTTAATCTTATACAATGAGGAACAAGAGGCCCACGGGCCTTATACGTCACCTGAGTATCATGTAACAACATTCCAGAAATTGTATTTGGTTCGTGTTTTAATCCAAAAGCCATGAAATTCACAAATTTTGAAAGAGGCACAATTGCTTATCAAAGGGCAGGTTTCAAAGCATTAATTTATTTTTAGTCAAAGTACCCCCCCCCCTGGTTCACCGGACCCAGCGGCCCTGAAATTATCTATTTTGAAAGAGGCCCCTTTCTTCATTACAAGGCAAGCATTTTTTTATGTTTAGGTTTAGCTATGAACATGAGAATTAAAAAAGTCCCGAAGGAGAAGGAAATAAAAATTTTATTTGATAAATCAATTATTAACATTTGTACATTCTTTTTTTATGCTATCCTAATAGGCTCCTTACCACTGGACACATAATGCTTACAAATAGGAAAGAAGAACATTTAATTGCTGATTTAATTGCTGATTCATCATCTGACAGTAATATAAATTTTTGTGATGTTGATCAAAATAAATTTTTAAAAATCAATTCTTTAAAAGTCTTTCAATATATTCATTTTTTAAATATGTGTTAGGTGAATGTGTAGACATTGTTCTAAAATTTACTTGATGCCTAAAATTATAATTCCTATCATAAAACAGACAGGGCGTACAGTGTATTGGGGAGTAGGGTGAACATTTTTTCAATTAAGTGTAAAATAATTTTTCTGGCTATTACAAATGATACTACATTCCTGTATATATTTGTATATTCCTGCCTTTTAATAGTTGATTTTTTATCATTTCTTCAGGCTATTGTTTATTTCTTTCTCAAATGGATTTAACTTCTCCCATAGTTTTATTCATTACATCTGATGCATAAGCAACCCTTTTCTGAAGAGTGTTGCTTTGACTGTAAGCTATAACAGAGACCTAAACAATGTCGCTGGCAATATGCAATAGCTACCACGGGCAGTTTAAAACCTGGGGGAGGAACAGTTTAAAACCTGGGGGAGGAAAATAATTTACAGACAGATACTTTTGAAACGAATACATAATTATCTCACCAGCATGTCATTGTGCAACAAAGTCGTCAGCATTTTATTTGTTCTTTGAACGGGTGAAACTTTTTGAATGGACCTCGTATCGATGAATTTTACACTAAACCAAGCTATTTCTCAGATCTAGCTTTATTTTACCTGTCGTTTCATCTTAAAACCGGAAGTGCGATTTCGTAAATTTGAAACCTCGATCACGACTCAAATTTGACATCGGAAAGAAAAAAATTGCTTTATTTTTTTTTTCTGAAAATTCAAAACCTTGAGCGGAGGGTTTGTAAAACTGAAAATAAAATAAATCCTTGCCTTAAATATGTAATTAGATCATTAGCATATTAACCAGGAGCAAAGGATAAGATGTTCAAAGAATTCATGCATTTCACTATATAATCATTAGAGCCCCACCCTAAAACAAGAATCCCTGACCCTGGGACCATAAAATTCACAATTTTGGTAGATGCACTCTTGCTCATCATAACTATGTACTTAGTTAGTTAATTTAATACCCAGGAGCAGAGAAGAAGATTTTCAAAGAATTCATGTATTTTCACTATACATATATAATCAATAGAGCCCCGCCCTAACACCATAACTTCTGACCCTGAGGCCATAAAATTCACATTTTTGGTAGAGGCACTCTTGCTCATCATAACTATGTACTTAGTAGATTTATTTAATACCCAGGGGCAGAGAAGATTTTTAAAGAAATAATGCATATTCACTACCTACTTATTTAGCCCCGCCCTAGCACTAGAACCCCTGACCCCAGGGCCATGAATTTCACAATTTTGGTAGAGGACTCATTGCTGATTACAATCATGCAAACAGTTTGACTTCTTGATGTCCAGGAGTAAAGAAGAAGATTTTTAAAGATTGCATTGATTTTAGTGGTTTTTGCCCCACCCTTCAGGCCCCAGGGGGGCAGGGATCTTGAAATTCACAATTATTGTTCCCCTTCACCCATAGATGCTTTGTGCAAAATTTGGTTTAAATTGGTTCAGTGGTTGCAGAGAAGAAGCTGAAAATGTTTAAATGTTAACGCACGACGCACGACGCACAACGCACGACGACGGACGAAAACAGATAGCAACAATAGGTCACCTGAGTTTACTCAGGTGACCTAAAAATCTAAACAACAAAAATTCAACAATCAAAAATTTCCTTTTCAAATATTTATATTATATGGAAAGAGGATGGGAGGTGGCGGTAAATTGACTTCACCTCGTGATTCTGCAAAATTGACTTCACCTCGTGTTTCTGCAAAATTGAATTAATTGAGCACTCGATCCCGATCAAGCCGAACCCGATCCAAACATAAGTTCGATCTCGATCCAGTCGACCCCAATACATAAAATTCATTAACTGCAATTTTAATTTAAATAAGTCAAACACAAAGTAAAAAAGATTGTATATAAAACATTTTATGAAACAAAATTTTATTTATATCCACAACTTTTCCACTAATAAAAGTCATCTCATAATATGAAAAGACTTTCCGTAGCTTGTTCTTGTTGCTTGAAACACTAGAGAAGACATGAGAACTTGAGTTGAGTGAAAATGTCATTTATTGACCAGATAAATGACGAAAGTGAACAAAAGCACATAAATATACAATATTGCACACAATCGATGTAAATTATAGCTGGGATAATGCCAAATAATGAATAGTTTCAACTTAGATATGATATATTGCGACTTAGTGCTTATCCCAGCTATTGTTATATAATGATTACCAAGTTTGTGTAACAAGAAGGTGGCGTGAACAAAGAGGCCACACAGCATGCTAAATGCTTGCATGACTCATGCAGCGCCACCCAAGGAAAGGCATTTCGTGAATTATATGCTACTCAATTTTAATTGTAGAAAAATGTGTTTTTAACAGTTACTAACATTGTGTATTGAATAACATGTACCTGTAGTTACTAAATAAGCATAAACATTAAAAAAACAACGTAGACACAGAGTTATATCTGAATAAGTAACAAAATATAAAGGACAAAGGTTACTAAACCTGTGAGTAACTTACATTTAACGAGATTAAAGAAGGGGCCATATGCTGCCTCATAAACAATATTTAGAAACAATCCTTAGTATCATGAGCTCATTTCTACAATTTATATTTTATGAACATCCATATGCTGACCTTATGCACAATATCCTGCAGAGCTCCAACTAACATCAAGATTTTATAAGCAGCTGTACACTGATGTCATACACAAATGTTTGAACTTCTAAGCTCATGACAATGATACAATTTTGTAAACCGACATATGCTGACCTGATACACAATTCACTAGATCAAACTCCAAGCTGAGTTTCAACTGTCTAATTATAGATTGTATGAGCAGCTGTATGCTGTCCTCAAGTATATTAGCTTGCAAATTTATGGGCAATTTGAAGAGTAAAGTGTTCATCTACTGAATGAGCTAGCATTTAATTTTCATAGCAAACACTTTGCAAGATCACTGACTGATTACATCTATATTTTAACAGTACTTTGTTCTGATACTTATATTTTATATATTTAGTCTTATTCTTAGTATGTACATTATAATTACATTCAAGAAACAGAAATTGGTTATTAAATTATTGATCATAAACTTTTATTATGCAGAGTCTGAATTCCTAAAAAAAAAAATATAAAAATCAAATTTAAGATGCTATATTTAGATAATTTCTTTAAAAAATATCTAGTAAACATTAAAGGTAATAAAAATAAGTATGTAAATTTAATACAGATTTCAAAGAATACAAAATCGAGTACAAGTAATATTCAAACAATGGAAACAAATGTGGGTAAAATCACCTGAATATGTAGAGTAAGCATCTTTTTCTAGACCGATCACAGACCCTCTTTTTACTCAGGATTTTGAAGTAATTCATAGTCGAAAGAAGTTTAAAATGCAACAATCAAGCCATAGGTTTGAAATCTCTCAGAAAATGGGGATTGTCACAAGGAATACAACTCTGAAAATGAAAACAATAGCCCCACCTGCTCAAAAGGTTAAAGTTTTTTGAAAAGACAAAAATAGAGCTAGACGGATCTGCAGGGCAAAAATCATGTACCCCCGAATCTTCGAGTACGCAGCGGCATAAAAATACTCAACGATCGACTGAATATAAAAGAAAACGTATTGAGGAATACAATTCAAGTTAAAGTTATTAAACCCAGTTGTATGTTTGTCAGTAGCTTGCCTTGTTTAAAATTGATCGTATGTAGAAAATATTTTGTTGTTACAAATCGGTTTGATCAATTAATGTAAATATACTTAAAATTAACAACCAGCAATTCTGTTATGGGAAAATCTTACTAATTTTCCTCATTTTCAATAACAGGAAATAAAATCTGCCGCCGAGGGCTATGTTACAAATTTCAAAAATGGAACTTTGAAGAGCATTTGTTATTCTGTTTGTTTAAAATATATATAATTGTGAAATCAAATTATTTCCACATATATTTGGATATAAGCTAAACGAAATGATTTTCTTTACGTTTTTAATTAAGTCCATTTTTCTCCAAAGCAGTGTGGAATCGTGTACAAAAGATAAGTATGAACATATAAAGATATTCTAAAAATTAATTGAAATCTGTAATAATGCCATTTCTTAACACACTTCTTAATCATTTTTTAAAAAACAATCCAGAGAAACTGGAGTATGTTGTTTCAATTTCTACAAGAGCAAAAATGATCATTGCAAACGTAAGTTTATATTTTGCAAAACAATTGATTCGACAATTGAAATCTATAAAAGATATCCATATTTAAAATAAGACAAAGAACATTACATTGATACATTTAGCATGCCCCGTTGGTACTTTTGGTTCCAACTGTAGTGAAGGTTGTCCCCAAGGATACTTTGGAATGTTGTGTTGAGAAAAATGTTCTTGCAAGGACGATATTTGTGACAGAGTAGTTGGTTGTCCATCAATAAAAGGTGTGTACAGACTTTATCGATTTCACAAAATGTAATAGGTTGTAATTATTTTAAATGAAAAGGTGTGAAAATAACTTCAATAAATTTCAAAATTCAACATCCAATACCAATTTTAAATACTTTTTGTTCTTTACAAGTTGACGATATTGCTCTTTAACTATTACTTCTGTCTCAAAAAGGTACAGTAGATAAGTAAATTTCTGCCCTTGTTACCAATTTCTGACGGGGATATCACTCATTGGAGATTTTTTGATATACCACAGGTCAGGTGCAGTTGCGAAGAAACAATTGTTTTTGCGTTAGCGTGATGAAGTAAAACAAAGTGAAGTCATATATAAAAACAATGTTAAACATTGCTTGTGAAGTATTAAACATGCAATAAATAGAATATCCCATGGTCGGTCGTTGGATATGGTTTTTATACAAATCGTTGTGTTTTTTATCCTCTCGGCAAGGCTTGGGAATAAAAAAAAATCATACGACTCGTTTGATGAAAATTACATCTTACTACAAATCCTGGGTGATTCTGTATATTTTTAAAGATTTTTATTTTTACTTTTATTCAGATTGGTCTGTTTCATCTTCCCTTACTTCAACATCAGTCAAGGAAATTTTGTCGACTGGTATGATATCATCCTCATATTGGAAAAATACACTTTTCACAGTGATGGGGTCTGTTGGAACACTTTGTGTTGTTATAATGATGTACTTTGTTAAAAAATGGTACGATTGACATATTATTTATAGCATAATTCATTACAATAAAACGACTAATGGCAGTTTATTTCGTTTTATTCAAATTATTGTCGTTATGTTTTTTTTTTCTATTTGTACATTAATAGGTACAACAGAATAAAAACCCGAGATGCTGGCAGCCGCATAAGTATATCAGGTATAATGTTTATTTAAGAAATAATTGATTATTAAACCGTAACATTAAAAGGATGGGCAATTTGATATTTAAAAACAGTAATGATGATGACATTTATTTGTCAATATACTTCCACTGTAGAAAATACGCTGAGGAATAACATTACCTTGTGGGACACAAACAATGAAAGCACTGAAGATGTAAACCATACAAATAGTTATATGGGATTGTTGGTAGCAAACGAGACACTGCATGATGAAAAATTAAGAAATATTACACCTGGAAATGGTATTATACATTTGTAGTTAAATCAAATTACGTTTTCTTTTATTTTGTTTCCAATTACAGTTGAATTTTACACTTTTAGTTTGCAATAATGGCATCAAAATACGAATTGCTATTAGATTAAGAAAGAATTATTCTTGTGAATACTTCCTAAGCTAATTTTATAGGTACCAGACCAAATATGAACGATGAAGATAAGGAAGAGATCACTGAATATAAAACAGAAAATCCAGATAACGAGTACCAAGAAGCTTGGTCCGATGAAAACTTCATTAAGTTTAAAACCTTAGGCAATAGCTCAAAGGACTCAAATTTGACACCGTCAAGAATAAACAATGGTGTGGATATGAAACTTAGGACCTACAGTTCCGTAAAATACAATAGAAAAAGGAAGGTAGGAGAGGCTACGGGTGAAATGAATTCGGCCTGCAACAACATTGGGGATACCTCTAGGGTAGGAAATGAGGATAAGGGAAATGAACAGGATACAAAAACGGATTTTGTGGTAGATTTCGGTGGTAAGTATTTTAAAAACTTGTACATCACTCTTTGTCATTATATCTGCAAGAAACATGGATTATATTAATAAAGCAATAAAACATATTTTATCTTTTGTTTTGCAAGTTACATATATTCATTCTATTATTGAAGGTATGCATTTAGGAAATGAAGATGCTTCACCAGAGTTGATTGAATATGAAGACATGAACATTCTGATGGCCGCCCAGTCAGAACATTACACAGATTTAACTTTCTATTCTTATTCAGAAAGCAATAAAAACAGAGAGATAAAAGAAAAAGAATTTTGTTCAAATGGACATTTATATGAAGCCGAAAATATTGTTGAATCGACAGAAATGTATACAGTTCCGTATTTTCCTGGAAGAAAAAACATTCTGTATGAAGATTCTAATTCGACAAATTCAAAAGAAGACAATCTGTTCAATGAAGGGGAGACGTTAACTGAGGAAAATTGGAGCATTTACGAAGATGTAACAATCCGTTGACTCTACAATTAAGCTAATCTATTCACCTCGCACAGTTTAATAACCAATGTTTGTATAGTTAAAAAAAGAAACGAAAATTATTGTAACATTTCTTTTAACATGTTATTTATGAACTTGGTTTGTGCTTTGATGTAGTTCAACACTAAGAATTTTTAAAATCTATTTTATTTCTGAACAGCTGTTACTAGAGGCAAACAGTTTTTTTATTCTGTAAATATAAATAAGAATTAGATTAATTTGTACATCGTTTAAACTTATCTTTCTTATCGTTTGCATTACTATTTCCATCAATTTTTCCTTAACAAATCTACCTTTGATATTTTAAATGTTTTTTCATGATACTGGTTTTTTAGATTATCTAAGTTAAATATTCAGGTTAAACAATTCTTTGCCAACCCAAGCGTAAAAGATTTTGAACTATTTTTTGTATTTCTTTAGGTGAATTCTCTAAAGATTCTAACTGTTCAATCAAATAGTTAGCAGAAAAGTCTACTAACTTATACCCCTAAGTATGTAAATGTTTTATTTGTTAAGCTATATTTTATTAACAATAGAATTACATAAGGATTGGTATGAATTGTTTATGTTTCTCACAAAAAAGGAAAATTTCAGACATTAGTATGCCTTTACTTTTAAGATTTAAAAATTCTTCATGAATAACAAGAAAAAAAAATGAAGAAAATTATCAGAAAAAAATTAAATTTAGGTATTTACTATACTTTTTAAAAAAAGTAAGCACAAAGCTGCTTTTCAACGAAATTTATTTCATTTGAATTTTATCAATACATGGGGCTGGTAGTGATTGCGGCAAATCAACAAAGAATGCTTCCTGCTCCCAGGCACCTGTCCATCGTTAAACCCTTTTTAACAGAAGTTTTCACAATGTAGTCGACCTCTTACATGTTTGAGATCGACCTTTGTTAAGTATTTCAGTATTCGATACGCAAGAGCACGCTTTACATATGAACAATTTCTAATACGCGGTAATTTATTGATAAGCACGCTGATGAAACAGGAATATCAGCAGTCTCGTTTAAAGTCATCATTTCGTAAGTTCTATAGTTGATACAATGACCTTGTTAGCAAATAAAATTTATCATCAAGTCAAATGCTGACTGACGTTTTTCATACTTATTATTAGTCCATTTTTTATACATTGAATTGATGACGGATTTTTCTGTTATTTCCCGATCATGACAAGAAGCTCACGGCGAGTGTGACCCGTCAGCAGGGCAAGCTAACTCCTCCATTGCATCTGATCCCACCTCTGATGTTTTAAAGGTCCGTGTTTGCTCTGCACCTAGTTTGTATTGTTTAATGGATTTTAAAACTGAATACTGTTCGTTATCTCCATATCATTCTCTCAAACTGCAAAAAAATAAGACAACTTTTTCCTAAATGTTGATCAACCTTAATTAGTTGCCAAATAGAGATAGATCGTCAGAGAAACAGAGATTTATTAAACCTTTCAATTGTTTCTTTACTTTTATGTAACACTTGACCACTTTTTACGCTGTTAATTCGACAAATCATCTTTGTGTTGTCGGCCACGTGGCGCAGTGGTTAGAGCGCCTGCTCTAGAGTCGGAAGTAAGGAGTTGATGCTAACGTCATGGGTTCGAATCTAACTATGGGACGTGGAGTCCGAATGAGACCTTATAAACCGAACAGTAGGTACTAGCACAAAATAGATGCCTCCCTGCTCATTGGCCCTTAGTGCCGTGTATGGGACAAAATTTGCAACATAAAAATTATAGGATATACTCTGAAATTTGTCACATTAAAAAATTCTATAAAAGAGGTAAAATTTCGAAGTTTTTTTTTTTTTTTTTGCAGTGTCATATCTATAATTTGGACTCACATCGGATGTTTTTGGAACAACAACACTTTAAACTCCCAAATTTACTTTTGATACGATGTATTAACTTTGTACTGCTGAATTAAGTCAGATAAAATCTATGTTTATGAAAATAAATAAAAATTACCACGTGCCTAAGAAATCTAAAAGATTTTGCCGAAAAAAGTTATTAAGTATGAACTCTGCCAAAATTAATTCTTATATTTTTTGTTGCTATTGTTTCCTCTCTAAAACGCAGCTATTAAAATGATCTTGAAAGCAGGTGTTAAAAAATAAAATGCTCTTAAAACCTCGGTTTGAATGATCCTTGTCTTGCAATGTAATCCATGCAATTTGCCTTCAGTGTTTAAAACGGTCAAAACACGAATAAAGAATGAAATATATAAGGTACGGTTACATTTTACGAGAGGTAGGTAAAAAAAAATTATATTTTATTCAAAACAAAGAACATTTTTCTTTTGACCTGTATATGATTGCCCTCTTCATACAATTTGAATATTCTCATTTGTTAAAGAAGTGTGTATAGCACGTGATGTTATGGCAGGACGTGGCAGGGCTGGGTACTTGCAGTATTTACTCGTTTCCTTTGTACTGATACAAGTAATACTTTTGTCACTGGAGAAAACTACTATGATTGATGAGTGTTACATTGCAAATTGTTTAGCTGTATATCCATAGTGCACTTGTGATATGTATATTT
This sequence comes from Saccostrea cuccullata, assembly GCF_032062105.1. NCBI lineage: Eukaryota > Metazoa > Mollusca > Bivalvia > Ostreida > Ostreidae > Saccostrea > Saccostrea cuccullata. The sequence goes on from NW_026938418.1 coordinate 11,091, forward strand.
ACTAATCTCGAAATCTCGGTAAATTTCGTATATTTATCAATTTTGGAATCACGTTTTTGTTTTAAGTACATGTGCAATAATATTCAAGTTTATCACTTATAATATAATTAGTAGGTTTTTAAGGTAGGTACATTATTGTCCTACGTACATGTACATACGTGTTTTCGCTGAATATCTGCACATTTATTATGTAAGGGAGATTTTCCGCCATTTTTTTTAAAGAAGAGCTATGCCTTTTTTTTAAATCGACAATCTTGCATATTGGATCTAATGAGGCTCTTATTCTTTTAGGAAATTTATATATTATGAATAATTCACTAGGATATATTTTAATGTGTGACTTACTTGAGATATCTTGTATTTTGAAATCTTGTATTTATAGCTTTTTTTTGTATTTTTTTGTCGTAAATCGTTATTCGTCAATTGTCATTCAACGTCATTTGTTGCCATACTTCATGCTATTGTGTACATGTATCCAATTAACTTAAAGATAGAAATCCAATATACAGGTGTTAAAAGGAAATCACTTCTAGTTTTTGACATTTTCTATTTCTATCTATTTCTATTTCTATCTTTGTTTTCCTGTATCAGTTATCACTGGTACTTTTTTTCCAGTTTAATGCTAAATGTGTAAATCCTCTCCTCTTTTCTATATATATATTTTTTAAATAAAACCTGACATAACGAATTTTTTTTGAGTTTGTCTTTCTATGAAAAATGAAATATTTCCCTTTTGAACAAAGTTTGAACAAAGTTTGAAAACAACTTTATACTAGCTTTTAACATTACTTTGATATGATACTTTTAATTTTTTAATTAGTATTATTTTTAGTGTGTACGTTATAATTAAATCAAGAAACAGGTATTGGTAAATAAATCATTTATCATAAATTATTTTTTTTTTTGCAGAATCTTTTTTTTTAAATAATTTGTTGAATGTAAAGTATATACAGGAAGAGGGTTTGTACGGATAAAATAAACGTTAACCAGTTTCAAGTCTGCCTGATAAGATTGATAATTAATCACTTTTCGATTTTCAAGCCTAAAAGTCTATGAAACAATACAAATTTTGGAACGTAGCAAACATAGACCTTAAGAATATTTAAACTTGGACCATGTGCCATAGAGATGTAAGTATACTCTGCCAACCTGACACACCCATTCTGTGCTCCTTAATATGATCGGAAATGTAATAAAATCTCTTCATAATTCGTCCCATTAAAAAGTAATAAAAATGTAATAGTACAGCTTGATTTCCTTTCTTTAGAGCCTTTGCAATATTTTTGAACGCAAAACGCAACTTGTGTCAACAAATGTTATTTGTCATTCTGAACAGTAAAAAATTAAAAACATGTTCAATATATTTGAAAATTACGAAAACAGGCCGAATTTTATTTTAAATGTTAAGGTATTAGGGGTGTAATACCCATGACCTTGCATATGACTAAATTAAGCATAGTTATAAAGAACAACACTTTCGGCAATATTTCCCTTAGTTTCATGCAATTTTGTCCATACATATTTCTTATGTGCTCATTTATGTAATTGTACCCTCTCGCCAGTGGTGCACCCTTAATGTTCAAAGGGTAGAGATGTAATTTTTCTAGTTAGCCAGAGAACAGTTTAATGTTTCATGTCTTCAACTGTAACAATAAGCTCTAGGATTGTAGACATTCAATTTTTTTTTAGATCAAAGTCATCAGATATGATATATGAATACTTGTCATCGAGAAAACTTGTCTACTGTCAGTGACAATTTTAGCAATTATTGTTATAAAACCGTTTATAATATTCTGCCAAAGAAAATTATGGTAGGGATGATCAATAAGAAAACATTGTAAATTTTGTGTGACATGTATTTGTGATAATATAACCACAAAAAAGAATTATTCTTTCCACAATATTTATTTATATATTACATCAGAGTGATGTACCCCCTAAAAATGAAAGCCATTATTTTTTTGTTAATGGTAAAAGGTAGGTTGTAATGAATACAAAATAGCATATATGTATAAATAGAAAATTTGTTCAGAAAATTGACCTCTCCTCACAGTGACCTTGACCTAGACTATGGTTTGCAAAATAGCAAATTTGCAGTACCCATGTGTATGAAGTTCTTCATAGTTTATATTTACTTTAGAATGAAGGGCTCGCAAAACACTGATCAAAGGGTTTTGCAAAAAATATAATAAATCAATAAATATGTATAAATAAAAAACCAACACACATAAAAAAAAACCAACACACATAAAATTCACCCCTGACCTTACCCAGAATAAATTATTTGTTCTCATAACTGATATTATTTTTTTTTGTTGAACATGTTAAAGTTCTCAACATATAATTACACTTTTTTTACTGATCGATCTATTTTGATCATCTCAGATATTTCACGTATGATAACATGGATAATTGAACGTGACATTAATATATGTTGCATGAGTATCTAGATATTTTTAGTCTGTTTTGTCAATTTTTTTTTCTGAAAATCATTGATATTTCACAAATCCTGAGAATCATTTAGCACGGCCACAGGTTTGCATATTCCCAGCATATAACATTATGTTGGGATTATATGTACGCAACATCTGTCGATTAATTGCAGATTCCACAATACACGCCATGCTATATATATTAAGTTTTTGTTTTATCATATTTTTTGAAAGAGTCAAATGGATTGGAAACAACTGCAACTTACAAGTTGTGTCCATAAAAATAACAATACGCATGCAAATAACACATTAAAATATAATAATTATAATATTTTCAAGTGCACACACCATTGCAATTCAATTTAAAATCTACATGTTTCAAAATAAATGATGGACAGCAGCAAAAATATTAATATTATTGATACAGGCAAATTTTCAGCCCCTAGTATTTTCCTAACCAATTTTGAACAGGAATTTTTTGTATAAATTATTCTCTTAAACTGTTAGCTGATTTAAGTTACAAAATTGATAGAAGTTAGCTTTTTGTTTTTTTTATCCGAAAGTGGTATTTTTAGAAGTTGGAAAAACCCTTGTAGTGTGTATAGTTTGTTTTTGCACAAAAACCAAAATCCGCAAACAAAAAATAGTGCACAATTAAACAGATAACAATAATCAAAGTTTTCTTTATTTTTCAATCTAATATGATAAACTATATTTTGCAACAAAGAAATATAAATGAATAGTATAAAACACATGAAGTTTTCGTTTTGTTTTAATTGTAATGGCGTAGTCCCTGTATTAATACGCCAGACAGACTTCGGTGATTTGGTCTTGTGTGTTATGTGTATTTATCACTTATAATTTTATAATGCTTCTAATTAGGGTCAAACAAAGTAAATGTAAATATATATCTATATTGTTTTTGTTTTGAACATATTTTATTGAAAGAGTCAAATGGATTGGAAACAAGTTCTTGCAACTTACAAGTTGCTCTCCATAAAAATAACAATATGTCATGCAAATAACACATTAAAATATAATAATTATAATATTTTCAAGTGATGCAAGTTGATTACAATTCAATTTAAAATCTACATGTTTCAGTAATAAATTTCTGGACAGCAGCAAAAATATTAATATTAGTTGATACAGGCAAATCTCTATCACACCATACTAGTCGGTTAGTGTCAATTCTAACCAATTCTTCAAGCATGAACAGGAATTTATATTGTATCATACATTATTCTCTCAAACTGTTAGCTGATATTAAGAGAATCACAAAATTACAATGAGAAGTTATTTCGTTTGTTTTTTTTTCCGAAATCGGTGGTATTTTTAGAAGTTGGAAAAACCCTTGTAGTGTGTATATGAAGATAATATCGTTTTTACTGCATATTTTGTCAAACCAAATTATTATAAGACAAAAGCAAAGTACACCGGCACAATCATGCAAGGATCTCTCCCAATGTATAAATCCATTTGGAATATTATATTCATTGAAGGCCACTGTTCATGATATTGTAAAGTCACATAAACAAGGCGGGTTTAAGTCCCTACTCAGGTCCAGGGAATCGCATTCAAAAAAGAGCATGAGGTAGAAGATGTAGACATTGAAAAAACAATGACGATGTCGGACATAATGAAAATAAACGACTACAGCGCCGGGTGATCATATAATGTCGTTTTTATTTTATAATAATTTGGCAAATAATGATCGTATCTAGCTAAGATTTTCAACATTTCTTTAATTTTTGTTGTTTTATGTTCCATATAAATTTTGAAATCACAGACTACATATATGGTATTAATCTTATAGCCTCAGTCTACGAAGTTTTTGATAACTCCTCGTATATGAAGTAATTTATTGAGGATTGAAATTTAAGAAAATATATATTGTCCAAAAATGAGCAAACATTTAGTACATATTCCGTAGATAACGTGAAAACAAATTGATATTGGCCTTTTCGTATAATTGCAATGAACACATTATTAATAAAGTAATCACTCAAGTCCACAATTTAATGTGTCAATGTATATGTGAGGGATTTTTAACACTACCCACAGACGTAATCTTAATCATCATCAATCAACAATTGATCAAATATACATCAACTTTTCTTAATTAACTTTTGCATTATGTCAAAGAACAACTATATCGTTAAAACATTTGAGCTTAGCTTTACTCAATTAATTGAAATTTTCGCTGGAACTGTTTTTGATTGGTAAATTGTTTGTAAGTTGTTTTACGTCCCTCTCGAGAATTTTTACTCATATGGAAACGCCACCACATGCCGATGGAGAGCTACAATTTTGTACCTATTTTCGGTACTCAGGGTTATTGAACAGTGAGGGATTTTTATCGTTCCAGTACCTACTAAGACAGAGGACCCCGGTGTAAACAGTCTCATTCAAAAGTCCGGTTTCCACTTTCCACAGTGGATTCGAACCTGCAACGTAAAGAGCCATTCTTTACTTCTCAACTCTAGAGCAGAGACTCTAACAAATGCGCCACGCAAGCGACAAGGGACTTTTTGAAAATGCTTAAATAATTCCATACTAAGATTCTTTAACTGCAGAAAGCAAGGTAGTATTTATTAAGGATGTTAACCAACACACGCTCTTTTCATTAAAAATATGTCTCCTATTTTACACTGTCAGTCCCTGAAAGCTAAATAGCAACAATCGAAAAGTCTTCATCTTGGATTCATTACAGATGTTTTCATCAAAATTTTACTGTGAACCACAAATCTCGCAATGCCCAGATTTGAACATCTTAAACAAAAAAAAAAAATTGTAATTATGTTCTTTTTCACCACCGGTCGACAACTCAAAATGGATGACGTATGATAAATAAACAATATTTTTTTCCATAAGATTTGTTTGTAGAATCTTTTATATTCCTTACTTTAGACCCAACGCTTTTTCCACTGCTCCACGCAGGCCACAATTTTGTAAGATAAGATATAGAGGATATTCAATGTTTTCTTGTTGGAGATAGGAATTTATTGCACGAGTGAATAGAACTTTTTGGTATGCAAATATGAAAGCATTCATTTTCATAAGTGAAAAAAAATTCGCATCTAAATACAAAAAAAAAAAAAAAAATCCGCCGTCTCTGTCTGAATACAATGTCATAAACGTCATAGGTTAGCATATGATCTGAGATTTTAACATAGTAACATTAATTTTAGTAACTGCTAGTATCTCTATTGTATGAAAAGCATTTTTTTTCCTAAGGAGAGCTATATTCATATGTCTACATGTCCCAGTGAACTTGAAATAATAGATATCACATCAGTTTCATATTTGGATATAGTACAAAAAAGGTAAATGTAAGTCTGAAATCAAAACTTTTTTACTTCTTAACTATCATAATATTCCCTTATTTTTGTATATATACCTTTACCACCTGCATATTAGGTCTATGTTATACCTTTGAATTAATTCTAAAATGAGAAAAGCTACAAGAAGTACCAAACCTGATAATAAAACAAAAATATCAGCATTCTTTTTCATAACATTTTTTAGGTTTTTTTTATATATACCTTGTAAGAACCACTAAAAGATATAGCCCTTTGAAGGCCAATCTATAGATATATCGACTTCACAGAAAAGCATTCGAAAAGTGCGAGGTCGATATGCATTTCTGTGAAGTCGATATATCTATGGAATGACCGATATTAAAGGGCTACATTTGGTACATGTATATTATTTTTCATAAAAGAAATAGATAATCATAATTCTTTTTCATGTAATTTGTATTATTCCTTGTACCGATGGAGTAATTACGTGTATGGGGATTTCCTTTTAAAAGGCTAATTTGTATAATTAAGTTCTGTATTGAATTTTGAAAATATATATTTTCTATGTTTTAAATATAGATTCTTTTAAAAGGCATCAAATCTTCTAATCATACAGCACATATTATAAATAGAGTTGTAGAGAGAAAAGTCATATACTTGTCTTAGTTGTTTGAAAGCAAAAAAGATTTCCATTTTTAAAAGCATTAAGTCGGTATGCATTTAAAAATCAATAAATAGTAACTCAAGTCTTTATGCTGTTATATAATTGACCATGTGATCAATTTTGAGCCAATCAGAGAGCTTGAAATATAAATAAGAAAAGTAATATAACATATTACTCAGTCAAATGTTGACTACCAATATTTTATAATTGTTTGCCAACACAATTTATAATCAATGTCTCATCAATCACACACTATAAACCCTGTAAGGCATGATGAAAGGAAAGATTGATTTGAAAAACATATAAAAGTTGAAAAAGGACTATTTATGTAAACCTTCTCAGTAAATGAACATAGTGCACCAAAAAGGTGAAATTGAATTTCAGGAAAAGAAAACCTAATTTTAATTCTACAATGACAAACAACTGTGGTCAGCTACTTTTATTTCAAATTTTTTTCATATTTTCACAACAACATTCAGTATAAAATGTGGTAACAGATAAGTTACCTAAAGTTAAAAAATAAATCAAAAATGATAATCGCGAACTCATGTGCTTTTTTTTTAGAAAAAATGAACTATTACCAAACGGTTCTTGTTTAGGTATGAATACAATGCAAATTCGATTTAAAGTAGCTTCATGCTAGAATGACTCATTCAACTTCCCATTTAGGTAAGCACTAAGATGTAGCTAAAAGTACTTCATAAGGTAATTAAAAAAAGAATAATAATAATAATAATAATAAACAAAATGAATAGTAGTTTTACTTGCTTATCAACAAGGATCTGAATGGTAGAAATGTTTGAATGGAGAAAACCATTCACACTTGCTAGTGTTTGTTTTACAGAAGTAGATTTGTAAATTTATTGCAAATATATATATACACGATATGTTTTGGGAAATGTAAATTTATTTGGTGAATCTTGAATACCTCAGAAACAATAATTACAAGTTATTGAACTAAGAATTCACACTAAAAATCCAATTTGCATTTTTCTGGCAGAGTGCCCTGTGGAACACATGGTGTAAACTGTTATAAAAGAAATAAAGAACCATTTGCAACTGTCTAAAAAAGACATAAACAAAGAAAAAATATTTATACTGCTGCAGGTATGCATATGTCTATACTTTCATAAGATGTTTCTAATATATATATTATACATAAAAAGAATTGGAAAATAAACAGCTCAGTTAAATAAAGGACATGCAAATAACGAACCATATAGATGCAAACAATACAAAGTTCATAAAACTCCATAAAACATATTTAGAATTTTCAGTTTTAACTATTATTCACTCTGAATACACCTTTTTTTACTTTTAAATCCTAAAAAAGAAAAATATTGATCTTGTTAACAAAAAAGTGTGTCATTAAAAGAAATGTGACGTTCATTTAATGTAGTCTTCAACACAGATCATAATTATTATAATTATTTCAAAAATTCTCAAAATATAGCTTTTTGGATCTTCCCATGTAATAAAAGAGAGAAAAGTAATTTGCAAAAGAAAAAAGACAAAAACAAAGAAAAAATTTTTGCAACGCCCACAAAATAAAGGTCATTGTATGCAAGATACTGAACACATAACATAAGACACACTTAAACCCTGTAAATCTAAAGAAAAATATTGAAAAACAAAAAAGTTGAAAAATGGGACTTTTTGAATTATGCACCTCAATAAAGTTTCGACTTTGAGTTTATTTTCATATCTTTAGCCGTTTTCAAGAAAACTGCTGGACAAAATGCCTTTTAAAAATACACAAAAATCCCCAAAAATCGCGAACGAAAGTGATTTTCGAAAAAATGAAAAACACGTCTGGAGATATTCTCATGATGCATCTTCCTTTAGAAAATCTTTGAAATCTGTCCACGCATAGCTGAGATATCGGCTGTACTATGAAAAAAGAATAATAATAATAATAATAATAATAAACTAGATGCGTTCTTGTTGCTGGTGCAACAAGCAGGTCTTCCGACCGATTTTGTTAAAATTCTATACTGCGTCATCCCATGAAATAGATTTCAGAATGTGTTTTTTTTTTAGGCTACGTTTATTTACAGCAGTCTCTCAACATACATCATGATTATTACAAGTATTACTCAAATATGGTTCAAAAAATAGCTTTTAAAAATCGTAAAAATATCCCATACGTTTTATAAAAGAAATAAAAGCCATTTGCAACTGAAAAAAGACATAAACAAAGAAAAAAATTTAAAAACGGCCCCAGCGGGATTCGAACCCCTGACAGTGAGACAAAGTTTGGTTCGGTCATCTTTTCAATATATGCACGCATCAAGATACTGAACACATGTTTAGAATTTTCATAAGACATACTATACACCGTATAAATCCTAAAGAAAAATATTGAAAAACAAAAAAGTTGAAAAGTGACTTTTTGAATTCACTTCCGTGTGCGACCGGAAGTGCCGACGACGAAAAATAAAGGTTGTTGCCCATAACGGATTTCGATGTTATATCACCTCAATGAGTTTCACTTTCATATCTTTAGCCGTTTCAAGAAAACTCCTGGACAAAATGCCTTTTAAAAAATACAAAATCCCCAAAAATCGCGAACGGACAGTAAATTTTGAAAAAATAAAAACACATCTGGAGATATTCACATGATGCATTATCCCTGTGAAAATCTTTGAAATCTTCCGCACAGCTGAGATATCGGCTGTACTATGAAAATAGAATAATAATAATAAGTAGATGCGTTAATAATAATAATAATAAGAAATAGAAAATTCCTCAAAATGGTTCAAAAAATAGATATTAAAAATCGGAAAAATATTCCATACGTGATATAAAAGAAATAAAAGTCATTTGCAACTGAAAAAAGACATAAACAAAGAAAAAAAATTTGAAACCGGGATTCGAACCCCCGACAGTGAGACAAAATCTTTTCAATATATGCACGCATCAAGAAGAACACATGTTTGGATTTGTCATAAGACATACTATAAACCGTATAAATCCTAAAGAAAAATATGAAAAACAAAAAAGTTGTAAATTAGGACGTTTTGAATTCGACCGGAAAGGAAAAATAAAGGTCGTTCACCATAACGGAGTTCGATGTTATATCACCTCAGTGAGTTTCACTTTCATATTAGCTGTTCAAACTGCTGGACAAAATGCCTTTTAAAAAATACAAAAATCCCCCAAAATAAATTTTATAAAAAACACGTCTGATATGCATTATCCCTGTGAAAGTTTTAAGACGCACATAATGATGCTGATATGAAGAAAGAATAATAATAATAATAATAGAAAACAGAAGGAAAACAATAAGGTCTTCCGAAGGAAGTCGGAAGACCTTAAAAACAGAAGGAAAACAATAAGGTCTTCCGAAGGAAGTCGGAAGACCTTAATTAACAAAGAACTCTGGAGAAATAAATTGTAATGATAAAAGTTTTAAGAATAATGATGCTGATATGTTAAAACATAATTTAATTTTGTTTTTCTTTTTTGGTCAGATTTGTATATCATCAAATTTGTCATTTATTCCCACAAAAATAGGAATAGTGTCTTCATCTTGGAAAAACATACTCTTCATCGCAATTGGATCTATTGGGACGCTCTTAATTATAGGAGTGGTGTACTGTATGAAGTCATGGTACGATAGACATTACATTACAACTTTATCTTCGCGAAAAATTTTTAAAAACTTTACGTTTTGAACAAATTCAAACGCTTTCATTTTCATCTGAGTCATGATGGACATTGGCCACGACAATGAAATGTTTTATACTTGTAGGTTTAACAAAATAAAAACTCGTGCAGCAGGTAACCAAAGAGGATCATCAGGTATTCTAAAGCAGAACGATCCAGATTTTATATATTTTAGAACATCTGTATTTTCTAAAAATGCTAGTGTTATTACATTCTTAACTTTCTTTAAATGTAGAAAGTACTGCACTGGAGAACAACAGTATTCAGTGCAATATGGACAATGAAGGAAATGAAGAAAGTTTGCTGGATACAAACAGATCACCCCAGAAAGGGAAACTGAAAATACCACATCGAAAAGGTATAATCTATGCACGTTTATAATTATATAATAGTGTTGCATTATGCATGTACTATGCCTAAATAGTAGGCAGGGTTTGACACATAGTGCACGCGCCGCCGGCGCGTGCACCCAGTGTCAAACCCAGCCTACTATTTGGGCATAGTACATGCATAATGCAACACTATTGTTATTATTATGCTGACTGTTGTTATTATTTATGAGGCAATCCATTTGATTTTTTCCTGAAAATAATGGTGATAACACAGCGCACTTGCAAAAACTCAAAATGTTCATGCTAAAATTAGTTGCATGCTTAGTTATTTTGGTTACTAGTATTTTCTCTAAATAAGTCAGAATTTTCTGTCCCAGAGATACTCATCTTTATTTTCTGTTTTGTTAGTAAGACTGATTTGTTTACAGACGTGGATTCTCATTTATAATTTTTTTTACATCCTTAATCAAACGCTATATAAAAAAGCGTTTTAATGACCCCATGGTATCAATTCATCTAACGATCTGTATGTAATTAATTTGAAACTTTGTTGTACACATTTATCTAAGATTCCTTAGAATAAATATAACTGTTTTCAAATAATATTTGTCTATTTTCTCCTTCTTGTGTCAATTGTATAAATTAAGTTTATATATTTAATAAAATTCTCCTAATCAGTGATCGTCTCTGTGGCGTAATCGATAAAGCATCGGACTGGCAACCTCATGGTCGTGAGTTCGATGCCCGGTGAGTGCACGGAAGAATTTTATTCAGAAAGTAAAGCCGTGCACCATTTCGACATAGTATGCTTACGCTATGTAAATCCTTAGACCACTATGCGAGAATAGTAGGGTATGGGTTATATAGAGACAAACTGACAGGACGCATAATAATTATATAATAGTGTTGCATTATGCATGTACTATTCCTAAATAGTAGGCAGGGTTTGACACATGGTGCACGAGCCGTTGAGGCGAGTGCACTATGTGTCAAACCCTGCCTACTATTTAGGCATAGTACATGCATAATGCAACACTATTGTTATTATTATGCTGACTGTTGTTATTATTTATGCGGCAATCCTTTTGATTTTTTCCTGAAAATAATGGTGGTAACACAGCGCACTTGCAAAAACTCATTCAAAATCTTCATGCTAGAATTAGTTGCATGCTTAGTTATTTTGGTTACTAGTATTTTCTCTAAATAAGTCAGAATTTTCTGTCACAAAGATACTCATCTTTATTTTCTGTTTTGTTAGTAAGACTGATTTGTTTACAGACGTGGATTCTCATTTATAATTTTCTTTTACATCCTTCAATCAAGCGCTATATAAAAAAGCGTTTTAATGACCCCATGATATCAATTGATCTAACGATCTGTATATAATTAGTTTGAAACTTTGTTGTACACATTTATCTCAGATTCCTTAGAATAAATATAACTGTTTTCAAATAATATTTGTCTATTTTCTCCTTCTTGTGTCAATTGTATAAATTAAGTTTATATATTTTATAAAGTTCTCGAAATCAGTGATCGTCTCTGTGGCGTAATCGATAAGGCATCGGACTGGCAACCTCACGGTCGTGAGTTCGATTCCCGATGTGTGTAATGTAGAATTTTCTTCAGAAAGTAAACCCGTGCTCTATTTCGTCATAGTATGCTTACGCTATATAAATCCTTAGACCACTATGCGAGAATAGTAGGGTATGGGCTATATAGAGACAAACTGACAGGAAGCATAATAATTAATAATAGGCATTCAAGTGACGTTTCTGAATGCTAAGTGAAGCCAAGCCCTGCACTATATGATGAGTAAATATTGAAATGAGCATTGTTGCTTGTTTGTACAGGAGCAGGGGAAAATCTCTCTTAAGAATGGTTTCGTAAAAAATTCATACAGGTTCTGGAGCTTATTTTAATGAGGAAATCTGCAAGGAAAAAGTTGCTGAGAAAAGAGGAAATGACGCTGATAATCAAGAAAGCGAGTACGAGAACGCATGGTCTGCTGAAACGTTTTTGAGCAATGAAACTTTTGATAATATATCAAGGGACATGAGATTTGAATTTCCTCAAACGAAAATAGAACAAAAGCCTTACAGTTTAATTGAATTTAAAAGATGCTATGATTCAGATGAAAGCAATTCCATCTACGACAATGTTTATTATAACTCTATGAAAAAAGGAAAGAACAAGGATCAAAAAATGAAATAGAACAAATACAATGCAATTCGGTTAGCCTTAGAGGGCAGATATTTGTAAAGCACATATCTGTATGTGTTGCTGTTTACATATTATAAAAAAGATCAAATGATTGCACATTTTCCAACTCAAATTTTAATTCTTAATTCGAAAATATACATATAATCTTTAGGTAGAAAATCAAAAAATAAAGGTGCATCTTCAGAATTATTGGGATACGAAGATTTGAGAGTTTGTATTTCCAGTCATAGAAAACCTTACACTTATTTAACTTTTCTCGACCAAAAAACATTCATTCAGTGCCTGATGATTACATAGGCAAAAGAGAAAGTTGACAGAAATATATGTCATTCCCAATTCAAAAAAGCATCCTTTAGATAAATTTTTCAGGGGCAAATTCAAAAACATTCAATGCTCAGAAATACGAAGAAACTAGAACACGTCAATCCCTAACAAAATACTATTGTTAACTGTAGCGATAACTTTGACACTATGAAAACCTTGATTTACTATAGTGATAACTTTGACTCTTTAATTTACCTTTGTGATTACAGTTCAATAAGAACTTGATTAATTATGGTGAAAACTTTGATTTTCTATGGTGATAAGTTTTAAAACTGTGATTTACTATAGCGCTTACTTTGATTCTATACTGATAACTTTAACACTTTGATTTACTATATATTTCATGTTTATCCTGCAACTACCCCCTGTTTTAACCTAATAAAGGTAACCTAATAAAGGAAAGCTTTATCCGGTCACGTCCCAAATAAAGCCTCGTGCATGTATTCTGACGTTCTTAAAGCATTTAGCATTGTTACGTCATGTATATTGCATCGTTTACGCCATGGCGTCATAGTTTCAACTGCAGAGATGTGCCTAAATCTGTCGAAAATACTAGTTTTGGACGTTCACATGTACAAAATATGTTGCAAGATTAACAACATACACGGTAACTGTCTTGAAATATAAGCAATAGTTGAGCTCTGGTCGAAAACGTAAGAGGGCACGGCAGGCTTCGCCCTCTTTTACGTTGTTTTACCCTCGATCAAATATTGCTTATATTATAGGACAGTATTTTATATATACAAGTAAGAAATGTGAATGAAAGTTAAAACTTTAAATGAAGTGGGTCAGTACGTGATCAAATCTAAATGAAAAGGCCTTCAAATGTAAACCAAATAAATATAAGAAATACTGTACTAAAAAATGATGAAATGTTGAGACGCCGAACAGTTTTTAAGCTCAATTTGGTTTCAGAGCACATGCAGACCTCTAAAAACATCAGAGGTGGGATCATGTGACATATAGGAGTAAACATCACCTGTCGATCGATTACACTCGCCTTGTACTCCTTGTCATGGTTTAAAAAAAAACAGAAAAAAGCATGCCCTAATGCGTTAATTTACTATTTGTAGAGTTTAAAAAAGAAGAATGACAAAAAGCTTAACTCGGTATATGTAAATATGGTCAAATTCTGAAGAAAAGTTGTTGAGGGGACATTTTCTCTGTCACAACAGAGAATCCTCAACTTAAATTTTGTAGCCTAGTTGAAATCTCGCTGATGCCACGTACTCAACAATTGTTACGAGCAAATCTTTACATTACGACAGAATTGTAAAGCAATTTCAGATCCGAGTAAGTAATGTTGGCCTTTTATGGCGTACTGAGATCTTGTTTGGCGTACATTGTGCAGCACTTACATAAATAGGGACGCACGCCATGTCCCATCAGGTCATCGGACCTATTAAATGCAATACTCACCAAACTAATAAAGCAGATAAGCCGTGAAATATTTTTTTACTACCCAAACATACCTATTTCTTAGGCCAAAGCTTACATGTAATACAATCATGATTAAAAGACTCTTATGAAAAATACGGATATAACGTACAATATCCAAGCTTAAAAGTCTATTGAAACCAAACATAACAGGAACAGAGCAAATAGGGACCTCTTAAGCATCAGACGGTGGATCAGGTGCCATGGAATAGTGAACATCCCCTGAAGACCGTTAACACCCGATGTGTGCTCTATGTCATGATCTGGAAATAGAAAGATACACCGTATATCCATCGACAACTCTTTTTGCAAATAATGGCCTAACAATTAAGTATAAAAATGTTAGTCATCTTTTGACTTGATGATTTTTATCTGTTCGCTGACAAGGTCATTGTATTGACCATAGAACATAATGATTACTTTGAATACCTTGTCAACTTACCATGTTTTAGAAATAAAACAACCCGGAATATAATAGTTTAATAGTTTAATTCTAACTCTATAATTGTCAGTATCAAGATGCTCTTGCCGTCCAGAAAACGGAGGACGATTGCAATAAAGACTAAGTTGAGAATATTCAAGAAGTTAAAAAGGGCGCCCTTGCTTAAAAAAACTGATTAAATTTTTGACATTTTATTAAATACAACCCTCAGAATCTAGAGATGGTGAAAAATAGGAAACAAGATAGTTAAATTTAATATTCTGTTCCATATAAATACAAAAATAATTCTGAGTATAGCGGGGCACAATTTATACTAAAAGGAATTACAACAGATTATTTGTGGACCTCGTCTTCAAAAACCATATAGTTTACAAGCAGAAACTCAAACATCTTTTTTAAAAGAAAAATCAACTTCAGAGTCCTTGTGTGTACAATCAAAGTGTTTTCTAACAAAACAATTTTACAAAAGACCAATGGCAAGGTAAGTAAATTTTAGAGGTCCATACGTTTTACATAAAAAGCAACTATTATTATATGACAAAAGCCAGCTAAAATTTTCAACATTTCTTTATTTTTTGTTGTTTTATGATCCTTATCAATTTTGCTAAGTTTAGACAACATGGTACTAATTTTATAGCCTCAGTCCACGAACTTTTTGATAACCCCTCGTAGAGTAGAAAAATTGAAAGTTTATATATTATTGATATTTGTAAAGTTTTGTGATTTCAAGTTTTCCAAAAATTCCTTGGAAATTAAAAATATCCACATTTGATTTACATTGCATAACTTGGCCCAGTATTATATCAATTAATTAACTATCATCCTCGTTCCCATTTCATATATCAAATTAAAGTAGACACTTGGTGCTTTCATTATTTATAATGAAATCTATTTTTGAGAATCAAGATATTGGAAAACAGTGGATTCGAGAAATTGCATTGTTCTTGAAATTTGCAGAAAACATGCGTATTTGACTACCTCAGCAGAGAATTAAAATATGAACACAGCCCACGATCAAAAAAATAAAACATGTTTTCTTTATCTTCATATGTGCTCTATATGTAATAGTGAAAAAAAAATTTCAACTTTAGGAAATTTTTCAAAGGAATTTACGGTATATGAGGAAAATGGCTCATTTTGACGTCATAATGCATTGACTAGAGGGATTATAACGTCATGATTTATAAATATGTGGTCACCAACACTCCAAGTGATAAATACTTCATTTTTAACCTAAAGAGAGCGGTTTTGATTTTTCAGAATTTCTCATGGTCAAATAAGACGCGAAGTGGCTCTTGCTGTAATGTCTTTTTTATTATCTATATTTAGGACCATAAATTGACCATTTTGGTATTTATTATTGATATTTGTAAATATTTCTGGAATTTTGGGTGTAGTTTTTAAATATTTTTAAAGTGCTATATTAAATCTCTCCAATGAACATATAATCATAGGGCGAACATGCATAATTCTTCTTGCATTCTGATATGAGATAAAAGCTTAAATCCACAATTGGTAAGTGTTTTGTCCGTGTGCCAGGTGGTTTAGGTTGTGTAAAGTGTTACTTGTATAAGCTTTTATTAATAGTTTCTATGAATGTTTTAAAGCACAAACTAATTGTACTTAAATGTGTTGCCCAATATAAAAGCAGGAAATTGATTTCTAAAACAGGAACTTATAATAACCTTAAATAAAGTGGACTTTAAATGGCATTCAAAGTGTTTTTCAAGCTGAATACGAGATTGTATATAAATTTTTTCACTACAACTTATCTATTTCTTAAATTCAAAGTGAATGAATTATATGTAATGATACGCTTGAAGCTAAAAGTATTTCTATAATCAAGCTTTCAATGTGATGGGATATACACAGACGGTAAATGACGATGCCGGCTTCAAAGATTCTTTTGGAAATACTTGTTTTAAAAGTCCTGTTCAGCAGTGCATGCGAAAAAAGGTTTGTTAAGCAAAACGGATACGTGTATTTGAGGCAGTTTCGAAATTTTATTTATTCCTGTGTTTAAGAAAACATGCAGAAAAGAAGTATTTTGAGTATTATATATTTGTTTATTTTCTTGCACATCAAATATGCACAAATTTTAGTAATAAACACCACCAGACACGAGTTTTTTTTAAATTTATTTTTGATTGAAAATATTTTCACTTGTGCACACACACTTGATTTATAGTTTTAATTATTTAATTATATATTTTTATGAATGCATCATCATTTCTTAAAGCATTCTTTAAATGTTTCCATTTACATCTTTTTTTCCGAATTAAAAATCGAATTAAATATTGCAAAATAGGAATAAATCGTGAAAACAATGTTATTCTACAGTACGTTTGTCATGACGTAGTCAAATCTTTTTTTTTTCCAGTCCAGGTATTTGTTGTTACAATTTCCACAGAGTTGGAGATACATGTAGAGGTACGAATCTATAGGATCTGTTGACATTTCAAAAATTTGAGAAATAATTGTGCAGATATACTGAAAGAAAGAGAAACGCAGGGTTAACTTTTGAGGTGAATTAAATTTATTTTTCATTTAATTATTTTTTTCAGTATTGCTATCTTACTTTTAAAATTATCCTTAAGAAAGATATAACCGAAATCCCATTTGATCAAATAATTTATGAATTATTGAAGCTCATATGACGATATACCCTCCAAAAGGGAAAATCGAAAACTCATTATCTTCCATGTCTCTACTGCGCATCTGTCATGAACTTATTTCTTCTTTGCATGGAATTCGTCAGAGTGTTTATCTTTTAAACACTGTCTATATTGGACATGGGTAACCACGCCAAAATCAGTGATACGACGCGCGCATGCACCAGTGAGACAAACACAACAGTAAGTTGATCAGTTCAAAAACAAAATTGCGGAATTGTTTTCTTTCTTTTTTCGAGTGAATGTAATGGTTATGATAGTCTTCTGTTTATCGGACGGTTTTTTGATGTACTAAGCTGGCGATTCAAGAGACGGTAGGACGAATAACCCGCTCGTAACATGACTCTGTTTCGCGTTAACGTCATCGTCACAGTTGATTGAAAACCATTCCAGATCCTCTCTGACAACGGGTAATAAGTCTTATGGGGGGAAATTTACAAGAAACTTCTTACTTACCAGTTGTTGCCTTTTTCATTAATTAAGCAATTCGAAAACCAGACCCCATGGGACTTTCGTAAACTGTACCAAGATTGCAAGAAATTCATATTGTCTTTAAATATTGAAAAACAATGTGATTACCTCAGATGCATCAAATGATGCAACAAAATCTGTTGAAATCAAATTGCACGTGTTTTGGGCTTTTTAGCGTTTCCCTATATACCGTCATACATTTTACGGTTGAGTAATTCTGAACACTGATTATGGTGCAAAGTAAGTAAATTTCTCATCTGACAAAAGTTCGTAATTTTCGGTCATGCAGTCATTTTTTTTCCAAATATTATGCTACCCTGCATTTCTTTTTCCTTTCAGTATATACAACATAGCATTGATACCTATTTTTTTCTCCATTCTTAAAAATGCTAAAGATGAATATGTAACTATTTAATTAATTTTGACAAATTTGCAAATGAATAAAAAAATAATAGTTAGTAATTAATATGGACATTGCTTTCAGAATGCCCCATTGGAAAACATGGTTTAAACTGTAGTGAACATTGTATGAGTGGTTTCTATGGGAAGCTGTGTTTAAAAGAATGTAACTGTCCCAGTCATTTATGTGATGCATTTAATGGTTGTATTGAAGAAAATTCTCTTGATTTTACTTCAACGGGTAAGTATTTAAGGAACAAAAAATAAAACGATTAAAGCTTGGTTGCTACGAATTTTGCATATTTAGTATCTTGAATAAAAAGTAGATTCACCGCAAAGTTCGACGCCAGGGCGATGTCAACATGGAACAGATTGTCGAGAGATATGTAATTGCTCAGAAGGCACTTGCAATTTTGGTAAAGACTGTTTTCAAGGAGTAACTGTTTCAACTCAAGCATCTAGTAAGTTTGTTTGTTTTGAGAAACTTTGACGATGAATTTAAAAGAAAGAATAAATTAAACTATATATGTTGTTAAATGTCATCGATTTCCACAGGTAAATACCCTAATTTTAAAATAGATGAAATATACTGTAAAATAGTAGTCTAGATCTTTATGAATTGTTTTCATATCGCGTTATTAGATTTCATAAACTACATACCGGAAAATTATAATTACTAGATACATATACAATGACATTTGTATCGTTTAGGAAATCGCTATTGAACAGTGAAATAAACTTGCATTTCTCTAATGAAACAGAAGTATTTAAATGTGTCGGAAATTAAAAGTTTTGGTTACGTTTTCTATGAAACAACAATTTAATTAATAAGGGGTGTGACGTTATAGTAAGACATAGTTTTAAGGGAGCCGACTGGGGTTTCCACTGCGCAATATTTCGCGCATCCTTGTCATCACATTTATCATAGAGCTTAGTTGCTAAACTACAATTCAAGTCTTTTCAGGTAAAATATGACAGGAATGAAAATTAATATTGTAAATTGACAATACGTCGTCGATATATCTAAATGTCGAGTTGAAGGCCACAGTAAGTGTTTTCTTCTTTTCATGCATAAGATTTTGCACAGATTCTACTTTATAGGAGTACACAAATATGTATGCTTATAACGGAGCGCAATTGGTACCTATGGGAAGTCCAATAGATTGTTGGAAGACATAGTCTCCAAAAACCACATAGATATTATCAAATCAGAATCTCAAGCATCTTTTTTTATGTCAACTTCATAGTACTTTTGTCAGAGTGTTGTCAAGATGTGTTTTAACAAAGTAATTTTGCGAATATTGAAATGATACCTTATTACTTATAGTTACATTTATGACTTATTCATACTTTAGATTTGCTTTATTGTGACTTTTAACGTGTGAAATGCATTATTTTTCATACCCAACGGCATGTATGTAATCCACTGAAAGCGCGTCGACCCTTTGTGACGTCACTGAGAAATTACGTCGAACGTTTATCCATACGAACATCTATGACCTCTTGACCCCGTACCTGTATATAAAAAGTTATGAAAACGCTTGCTTTCAGTAGTGTTATGTATGAGAAAACATTTGCAAATGTAAATATTTTTGGTATAATGCAGATTGATAATAAATAGTAATATTATGCCAGCCCCCTCCACTCGACCCCCACCCCTCACCCCCAAAAAGCACTCAATTCAAAACATAAGAATATGTAATAAAATATGATTTATGATTGTCAATGCGTATGTTTTTCATTTCAGATAAGAATGATGCTAGTTTAAAGGTCTGGAAGACAATTTTTCTTACTTTACTTGGGACCTCTTCAATGTTCATTGCAACAGCTGGATTTCTATACCTATATTCACAGTATACATTTTCAACACAACTTATAACATCGTTTTGCATGTAAATTAATTGTAATATATTCAGCTAAATTTAACGTTTCCTTTAAAGGAGAAAGAAGGCTCGCCAGAAAAAAGTCAATTTCCAAGAAGAGAGTAATATTTTCTGTTTAACTGAAAAGTAGAAAGAGTCAGTAAAATATCAATTATCATATCCTTTTCGGAAAAAAATCTTACAGGATAAACACTTCCATGAATCAATAAAGCCTTTTTTTTAAATTCCAATTCGTATGTTTTCAAACTTTAAAAAAAAAAGACAAAAAAATAAAACAGGAATTACAATATGCTCAAATTTAGAATCCTCTTGTTCAAAGTAACTTTCCATTTTTTTTCTAAATCACTGGCACGCATAGTCGAAGAAGAAAGTATTCAGCATCCCGAGTCATCACCATCTGGAGCCATTCCCCCTAGGGCGGAATCAGACGGTGACTGTAATATATATGCCGATATAAGATCCTCTAAAATGATTGAATATGAAACCAGTGTTTTCACTGAAAGAAACAATCTGCCTATCCAATGTGAGAAAGAAAAAACTAGTATAATCAAAAGGAATGAAAAAGACTACGGGGATATCTTATTTGCACATTCTTGTGGAAGTGGCAAAGAAAACGACATTTTTAAAAACGATGAAAAGGGGAATGATTATGGCAATTTTGAAGAAAATTGTCAGTACAGCGTGTTGTCCTTACGAAGAAACTTTGACCCGTCCGAAATGGAATGCTATGCAATGGAGCAATCACTCCGGAGTCAGTTTTTACACAACATTGATGATCCATATTGTTTGACAAATATTAGGATCTCTAAAGATCACCGTAGTCTGGATGATTATGATTCAGACTCTGATGTTGGTTTATCCTCAAAACACTCCGAGGATTCTTCTCAGAAAAGTAATGGATCCCAAACACAGGTTGAAACTGAACTATTCAGTTTACTATATTCTGCCTAAAATAACTAAATAACGGAGATATAAATTTCGGTAAACTTTTGCAGACCTTTCAGTGACCTTCATGTTGACTTTAATGCATAATGTGATACTGTGGAAGTAATAAAAAGCTGAAAATTTTTGTAATAATTTTGAAGTAAAGATTTCGTTCACAAATTTGTTTTTAAAATTTTAAGTTGATATCCATTATACAATTTTGATTTTTTTAATATAACTTATTAAATTAAGTTTGAATTGTCTTTCATAACTTTGAATTAATAGTTTTTAATGTTCATTGCTTAAATACATGGTAACAATTCCACAGCTGCTATAGGCAGACATATTTATGTATCCATATGATACAGAAGTTGTTCAAATCCAAAATGAGATATATTTCTTTTTTCTTAATACACTTCCTCCTTTTAAAAATTTTGATCGTTTCCTCTTATCAAAAGCTGCATTTTCAATTTTAGAAATCAATTCTAGGATATATCCATCGCAATTTTAAAGAAAAATGAATGGTTTATACGATTTTTTTCAAATTAACAGTTGTTTTTTCAAATTTCATCAATACTAAAAAGTAATTTTTTACCGTCCCGCCGGGTTTATACCGATGCAGTTTAATCAATTAATATTTGAAGTATCTAACATATTTTGATTAAATATATTTTTATGGACTTGAAGTTGTGGATTACTTATATCAAGTACATATAGAGATGACTCTGTATATATCATGTCCTTTTTCGCTTTCCTCTTCTTGGAAAGCTTATTCCTACAGAAGTGTGAGTCTAAAAAAATTTTTTTGAAATATGAAATTAAGCGAACTGTATTCTCAAAGTCCACTACACAAATCAAGAGCGGACCTTTAAACATTAAGGGGTAGGATCAGGTGCCATGGAGGAGTAAGCATCTACTGCCTACCGTTGATATCATCGTATGCTCATTGTCATGATCGGGAAACGCAATAATCCATAAACTATTCAGTATGTAAATAGCGACAAAGTGCATAATACGTGTTATTAATATTAAATGGTCATTCGGAATTTGATTTCATGCTTTATTGCATTTGCTGACAACGTCATTGTATCGAACAAAAATCTTCCAAAATGATGATTTTAATCGACACAATTGATATTCTTCTTTATCTACTTTTTTGCAATATCTAACTTTGTTTAAGAAAGTGTTCCAAGGAAGAGCATCCTTAACGTCGTTTTATAGTAAAATATTCAAATATGAATAAGGAAGGAAGAGAAGAATAGTTTTTGTTTCCGTGTTGTTCCATTTCAGTCTTTTTTTTCAGGGATCAGTTGTTCATTTTTTATTTCGATGTTAAATGTTAAAACTGATTTTTTTTAAATATATATTTATCATAAAGCCGGACATTACAAAAGTATTTTGAGCGTTTTCTATTAAAATATCAATATTTAACCTTTGAACAAATTGCGATTTACATAGGCCTACAACTTCATATTAATCTTTTATTTTGATCTTATGCTCACATTTATTCGCAATGGTTTTAGTGTGTACTTAAAGTTAAGAAACAGAAATTAGTTATCAAATGATTTATTATCATGACATTTTAAGTATGCAGACTCGCGTTTTTGATTTTTCAGATTTAACCGTATATAACAATCTTAATGTATAGTTTATGCAAGAAACAAGGTTTGTAGAAAGAATAACATTATTGATCTAAATTGTCTTATTTATAAAATAATAAATACTTTGGTATACATATCATTAGACAATATCAGACAATTCATCGCATTAAGAAGCTGTAAATAAATGGATCTGTACACAAATCGTATGTACACTTTTTATAAAAAGATAAATTACGTACAATTAATTGTTTTTCATAATCATTTAAGGATGTATTCTTATGATACGCGGAAAAAAACGTGCATTAAACTTTCCAACTACTTATATTTTTCTGAATGTGTAATATCCAAGGAATGATTTAAAGAAAAGAAAGTGTATGTTAGTGCATCTAAGAGAGATTCAACCCCTCGAACATAGGCCAAAATAGAGCATGGGAAATTTCATTAAAAATGCTACCAGACCATAAAATACCTCATAAAACCTAACGATACAGTGAATTCAAACTTAATTTGGCTTAAAGTTACTTGAAAGTATTGCAAAGTTGATTTTTTAAGCAACAAATGAGCAAATAAATACCAATTTGATAACGTGTACCCAAAAATGTTGTTCACCCATGGCAAAATTAGGCACATTTTCCCCTATAAAATTGCTTGAAAAACCAAAGAAAAACATATTTGTACAATTAAACTTTTTAAGAAAATTGTTGTACAGTTTCTTTAGGTATTATGGTTCCTTTTCTTAGCATGAAAAGTAGGGGTTAGTGTACGTATAAGAAAGTTTTGAAATTTTTTATATCCCCACCCCGTGTTTCTTTTTCAGCCTTTAATGAAAATAAATCAAGGCATTTAGGCATGAAAGAATGTGTTTTATTCACCAAATATTCAAAATTAGTGTGATAATTTCAGGTAATAATTGCAATTTTGTTAAGAAAAGATTTTTAAGAACAAAAAGTAATCAATTAACACATGAAACTTCATACTAATCTGTTGGATGTCCTCTCTTTCTCTTGCCCTGCGGGTTCCGGATTTGGTCCTGGTTTGTGGTGTTGGATGGTGGCTTCACAAGGATTAGTCAAATCCAGTCCCATTTTCTCAATCTGATTTTCATGGTTTTCTCCATCTGATTTTAGTGGTTCTTAATTCCTGCTCTCTTCTAAAGGCCTTCATTAGTGATTCTTGTGAAAACAAGACTTACCTGTAAACAATTATTTCAGAACAAATAGATTATAATTTACTGGTAATATTATTGTTCAAAAAATGTAAAATCATTATTTTTTTTCTATCTGACTTTGTTTTATGAACCCAGGCCTGTAGTTTAGACTCAAATAATATTATAATTTAACAAATAATATTATTCCCAAGTATGGAGCTTTCAACATCGAAATAAAATATAGTCTTCAAATCAATTCAAGTTTGATTGATTGATATAGTGTGTATTATTTTATGTCCAACTGGACAAAGTTTCATCGTGCATTTTTGCAGACTTTTGGTCTTGAATATTGTTTCCATATTTTACACTTTCAGGCATATAGGGACGCCACCATTTACTAGTAAATGGGTTCAAATTTAGACCTTTTCTCGGCATTCAGTGTGATTGAGCTATACTGGATCCCTATTGAGGAAGACGCACATGGTTTCTGATCTCTTTAAACTAATATATTTCCAATACACTTGCAATGATATCTCTTTAAACGCTCTTCCAAATACTCTCAAAGTAAATGTACATTGATTTCCCTATAAACAAGCCTTCACAAAAACAGTTTTAATGCAAACACAACATGCGTTAAACAAATTCATGTTATAGTTATTGCATTGTACACAATTATGCTATTTATCATGTTGGACTGTTAAAGAATCAAACGAAGTCCAATCTAGTCGGGATTTAACATATGGAGATAACGAACAGTATTCCAGATCATCAAATTCCATAATACAATACAAAATAGCAACAGAGCAAACACGGACCTCCAAAACATCAGAGGAGGGATCAGGTGCCATGGAGAAGTGAGCATCTCCTGCCGACCGGTCAAACCCTTCGTCGTGTGCTCCTTTTCATGATCGCGAATCAATATTTTCTCCCATCTCTACGTATGGGCCTCAAACAGAGATTTATTAAGGTATCAATTCTTAAAGTAGAACTTCAACAATATCCTTACCCATCTCTCAACTGATTTGACGACGGATGTTCCCGTTATTTCCCCATTAAGACAAGGAGCATACGACATGTGTGAACAGGGGATGTCACTCTTCCATTTGATACAATGACCCTGTCCAAAAATGAACTACTTTTAAGTTACATATTTTCTAGGGGGCAAATTTTCGTGGTTTGAGGAAAACATTGGTTCATAGGGATTTGAATTCGTGGTTGGAGAATTGTTTAGTAGTAATAAATTTGATAAATCGCATTTCGAGAATACAAAATCGAGTTAAAAATCGTGTATCAAATCATTTTAACTTCAATTTTATTTCACGTAACAATTATCGGTGTGTATTTGAATTAATATTACCAACTTTGAAAAATTCAATATTTGCTGCCACATAAATGTTTTAGTGATACAATACTTATGACTCTTGAATCAAATAGCACACACACGGTGATAACAAGGAAGGGGAACGTTTTTGTTTATAGGATCTAGCTATATTTAAAATAAATATCTCTTCTCTGAAATCGTTGATATAGATAGACCTAGTACACTGAACAGATGAAATGTTATTTAAATGAAAATTGAAATTAATGTTAGCTCTACAATGGCAAGCATTGATGTACAAAATATCTGTCTTCAGATCATTTTAGGTATTTTCACAGCAACAGCATCCAGCACAATGTGTGGTAACAGGTAAGTACGAAAAACAATTAAGTAGAATAAAAAAAGTATATTACATTTTCTTGATGTTATAAAACCCTAAAATATATCCTTGAGCATTTACATTATTGAGGTGTTAAATTTTCAGATGCTGTGCAAACTTATACCAGCATAACAATGGGTCATGCTTAGGTATCGACACAATACAAAAATTCACATTATGCATATAATATCATTTGAAGAAACTGACTATGTTAGAATTAACAATTATTCAAAGTAAGTGCATATAGGTCATCTTGTTCTAGACTGCCCACTTGGGACGTTTGGTGTTAACTGCAGTGCATCATGTAAGGAAGGATTCTATGGAAGACTGTGTAGATCAGAATGCAACTGTTCTACAGAAGATTGTGATAAAGAATATGGTTGTAAGAAGAGGAAATCTGGTGATTATCTTCTTTTATTTTTAAGCTTTCTTTAGCCTTAATCTTTTAAAATGATTCTCTTCTTATTTCAGTATATTTAAAAAAGTATATTAATGTGTGAATTAACTTTAATTAACTTTATTTATCTATAAACGTAATTAAAAAGTGAAGATAACAAATAGAAATCAATGTCAAACCAATCTGAGAAAATATTTTGTTCAAAAATATGTATTGAATGGTATCGCCATTAAAATTTGATCTAATTTAAATTCATATTAAAAAAAAGAAAAATATTTTTTATTGTATCTACGAGGGTTGTTCGAAAAGTTCGAGGCTGATGTCATTCTTTGTTGTACTTCTTGCAAGGATTTTAAAATAAGCACAACATCATGTGTAAAAATATTTGTTTTGATGATATCTTAAGTTTCATGCCATTCGATTTAAGGACAGATGATACAAACAAATTTTTGTCAAAGAATTTATAAATAACAACTTGGGTCATGTTTAAATGGTAAGAAACAAGTTTTAATTTTTTAATCAACATTGCCCAAAAATGGAATTTGAAGTGCAAAATATTTGTATACATTAAAAAGGATGGTTTCAGAATGGCAGAGTTTTGAACATCACAGAAGGTTTACAATTTCTTTATTTTCTATAAATTTATTATTTGCATCATGTGCAATGAAATTAGCCTCAAAAATATATATACCAATCCATGCATCCATTTTTTTGTTTGTATCATCTGTCCTTAATAGGAATTATTTAACTTGTACTTCATTTTAAAATCAACATATTTTATACATGTGTTATATACTGAGCATACGTAACAGCAAAGTAAGGTCAAAACATTGCGTAAAAATTTTCTTAGGAATACTATACTATACATTTCACATAGTATACTTTAAAATTCACTCATATAAATTCATCTTTCTGGAATTTTGTATTTATACATCCAACAATAGTTTTCGTTGCAAGTACAACTCCGCAAAACTATTTTAGTACGAACATGGATATTGCGAATTTACGGATATGGCGAAGTAATTTCACGGAATCCGGGTCATTTCTCCCCAGGACCTGCTCCGCCTAGGTCATTTCCGCCCAGGTCAATTCTCTCCTGGGTCATTTCCCTCCATTACCCAGGTCATTTCTCTCCACAACCTAGGTCATTTCACTCCAACACAAAAATTATAGTGTAATAAGTTTAATTTTATCAAGTTTTGTTAATTACCACACTGAATTGAATGCTAACTTTATTTATTTTATTTCATCTTATTTATTCATTTATTAATTCACACATGTATTTTTTATTTATTTATGAGTTCACACATTTATTGTTTATTTTATTCATAATTTAAACATTTATGCATTCACTCATTTATTTGAATAATATTTTTTTTTGTAAGAATTCTTTTATAATTTAATTAATTCCTTTATTTTTTAATTTTTTGTATTAATTAATCAATTTATACAATCTTCAACTGGCTTTTCAAAAGGGCAGAGGCACATGATTATTTATTTTTTTTCATTGATTCTAAGACTTACTATCTTTTTTTCTAATGGAATTAAATGCAGAACTGTAGCTCTCTGAAAAATATGTATTGACAGTGCGGGCCTTTAAAAAAATTACACATGTATTTAAAAAAAAAAAAATCGGAGAGCTACAGTTCTACAGCTATAATGGAATATAGAATAACTTTAAATGCGAAAATAGAAATATTTTAATCTTCTTTCTTTAACAACTAAATTCATTATCAATTAGATTGTGAATTTTTTATTGTCCTGTCATCTGTCTTTTATGGTCTTTATCAGGAATAAATATATAATTGTTAAAATATTCGTAATTGCTGTCTTGCGGTTTTATGGTACCCTACAAGGTGTTTTTTTTTTATCATCATGCTGGGTGCAAATGTTTATCCGTAAATTGTCGATTTCACAGATTGACACCACAATATCTCCTTAAGTCTTTAGACAAAATATGTCAACTTGTACAAAGATGTGTTCAGCCAGATTATTATATAAATAAGAATTTGTTTCCATTTTTTATTACATTGAATACAAACTCATTTACATGTACTGTAATACTTCCTAGGATCACAATTTTTAGGCAAGATGACTAATCCTAAATGTATGCATTTTCACAATCAAGTAAATTTTAACTTTTTAGATTTCATTTTCCCCCCAAATTACATAAGTGTTTCTCTGTACAACAGGGGTACCCCCCCCCTCCCCCTCCCCCCCCCCCACACACACATTAACATGTTTATTATTAGAACGTAAAATTGATGTACTGGTGCATGGATTTTTAATTTAAAATGTCCCGATTGTTAAAAACATTTTTCTGCATTATTTTCTCTTGCGTAAATATGTATGTGCATACATGTAAAAGACCTCATGAATATCTCCTTGATAATAAAACGGAAGTATTGAACAGTCGAAAGATCATTCTAGCTAACATGAGATCGAGTTATGTCCTTGCCTTTTCAAAAAGCTAGTTCAAGTTTGTGTTATAGTTGGAATATTTTTGTTTGTACTTAAAATTTATAATCTCTGATATAACAAAGGAAACTGAACGCCATGGATAAAATACGTATAAAAAATGAGATGATTTTTTTTTAATTGAATCCAAGAATATGTAAACTTTTAGAGACAGTAGATTATTTGACATCTACTGAGAGTATCAAGATTACAAGTCCTGAAAAACATTTTATACAGTCCTGATAATGTATTCTCTATTTCATAAAATATTGTGGTAAACACAGCAGATTACGTTATATTAAAAAGGGAGGTGGGTTTAAATATTTTTTTTTTACATTAGATTCATACATGTAAGAATCGTTTTAATGGTGTAATATACTAGTACTTTAAACGTATTAAAATTTACTAGCCATTTCCGGCGAAATTGTGGAGGTGTCTATTGCCACACCGAGTAAGTTCCTTTTCGATGTCTTATAATTCATTTTGAAGAGATTTTTTTCCGTTGCTACATTCCCATTAATTCATGTGGGTTGGCTACTTTGTTAATCTTGTATAACTTAGAAATATTGCTTTTAGGTTTTTTCATATTGATAGCATTTTTATGTCATTATTTTCTTCGTGTTCTTATTATTTATACGATTATTCAAAATAAATAGGTAAATATTTACACACTTTTACTTGTGTATCTGCTTTCATAATATATATTATGAATTATCCATTGTTTTGTTTTTTTAAATTATCTATTTTTTAGCTGCAGAACTGTAGTTTTCCAAAAAGAAAATGTATTGAACCGGTCTGTCAATATATTTCTTTTCGGAGATCGAGCTACAGTTCTGCAGCTATTATTTTATGTCATGTCTATTTTCTCCCTTTTTCCTCTTAAGATCAAAATTGACATATCATAATTTAAAACTGTTTTATTTTTTATTCCAACGTATTTGTATCGCCAAACAAAATCAATCAATAAAAGCATTTTTTTTTTTGTATTATTTTTCTAAGATTCGAGTTTGATCTGTATCTATATAAACATTCTCTCGTTCGAATTTTATTAGTCATAAATTGATAAAATTAATTTATTTTACGAGACAAAAGTTAATAACACAAGAATGGAAATGTAAAAAATTATATATAATACCAGATTTAAAATGGGGTGAAATGACCCAGGTAGGAGAGAGAAATGACCTACCGTGAAATGACCTACCGTGAAATGGTAGGAGAGAGAAATAACCTGGGAGAGAAAAATTTTTAGAGAGAAATGACCTGACACCATTTCACGATTACCAGAGACTTCGTTATAAGAAGAAGGATATGGAGATAACGAACAGTAATCAATATCAAAGTTCATAAAACAATGGGTCATGCTTAGGAGCGGAGCAATCACGGACCTCCTAAACATCAGAGGTCTAGTTTTACTCTCTAATTTCCTTTGTCAATGCTTTAACTTCTTTAACCACTTAACTGTGCTTTCAATAGATCAGAAACTCTGACGCGCCTATGTCTTTCCATGATACACATATGCAGATCTTACATGAGGCACTTCTGATGATTCCTTTTATATTTTAAGACTTTATTGAAGATTTATAACACAAAATTTCATCGTACAACAACGTCATCATTTCTGTCCCTTTCAATGAGGACCACCAATCTTCTCAAATTGATTTATTTTCAACGAAGCAAACTTTTGGGCCATAATTTGAAATATGAAACAGTTCTTGACTTAAATGTCTAGGGTTATTTTTTTGTGTTTTTGCTCCGTTTTTGCTCCGTTTTACAGAGAATATGACCACAGGCATTATCATCAACAAATTTTGACCTGCTCCGCGATCCTATTTTTGTGGTTTTTATATTCGAATATATTTGGGGAAAAAATCATGATAAATTTAATCTTTTTTTATATAAATCATTTGAATTTATTGTAAGAATACTTCTACCAAATTTGGAATGCATGTGACGTTCGTTATCTCCATATCCTTCATGATTAAGATGTGACAGGAGTCCACAAACTTTCCAAACAACCCTTGCTCGAACTATTACTACTAATAAAAAAGTTATAATAAATCTAACAATGGAAATATAATTGAAATGGATATAAGAACTGTTATGGGTATTGTATTCTGATATTGTATTCAAAGTAAGTGTTAGCTGCACAATGAAAACTTATTAAATTTGGTTAATAATAAAAGAATTATGGTTTAAATTTTAATCATTCTTCGATTTCTGGAACGTTGTCAGATATTAAATACTAGTACGTATCTGGAGGAAAGAACTTTTGAATAGTGAAAGAAGAGACCACGAGAAAAAATATATAATTAGAGAATTTATCAATTATAATATTCAGCATTTATAATATTATCTTATCCTACATTTATCCAACAACTTTTAAAAACAAGCCTCTGAAGACGAAACAGTAAAAGACAAATCAGTGTGGGAGAATGTATCGTTCGCCTTAATTGGATCTATTGTAACGGTTCTAGCAGCAGTGGGACTTGTTCTTCTCTCATCCAGGTATTATTATATCTAAAAGTGAATTGCTTTGATTGTGATTGCTTATATTTGTCCATGTTTTTTCCCAATAAACTTTGAAACCTCAATTGTTATTAAAATTATGTAACATATTATTTCTCACAAAGATTAAGGAAACCACGTGATGACAAAAATCAAAGAAACGCAACCGTTGATGATTCTGCTAGGGGAGGTAAATTTAGAAAGCCAAATCTTAATAACAATGTTTTAAAGAGAAAGTTATAAAAAAAAACTAGTACCCATTGCAAGTCCAAGATGTAAAATTTAACAGTTGTTATCAATTTTCGTAAATATTTCATTACAAATTAATATGCATACGATAATAATAAGCTGAAAAATCAAAACTGACATTAAATAATGTTATTTATTTATTTTTGTAAAAAAAAAGACGTTCAACAATTAGAGCCACCTGTGATTAGTACATCTCACCAGGATATACAGAATGAAGTAAATGAAAATGTTTATGCTGATGTTAGATCCTCCAAAATGATTGAGTTTCATTGTGAAGGTTTCTCATCAAATCATTTGCACATACACTCTGAGGATGATAAAACTGATGCCTTCTTCGAGAATAAAAATGTTAAAAGGAGCGTCTCAAAAGATAGAAAGGATGCAAATTATAAAGAAAAACAGACATCAAAAATGAATCTGCAGGAAAATATGTACGGAAATTTGGTCGATACCAGCCAATGCAGTTTTCTCTCCTTACGAAGAAATGTAAACTCCTCCGAGATGGAACATTATTTGATTAAGCAATCAATCCATCGTGATACATCTCAAAACAAAGGAGCTTCCTATTGTATAATGAATGTTTTGGAGACAGATACTAGTAATCAAGAGAATGAGGGGATATGTGAATCCGATTTAGATGATTCCTCGGAACCATATAGCATTGCAATGCGAAAATATGATAAGTCTTAAATTCAGAAGGAGATCGGCGTATAAAAAATCAAATGGAACAGAACACAATATGGTCGAATATGAAAGGTTTATTTCCAGTGCTCAGTCTTCCATGACACTTAATCCCTCTTTTGATGTTAAGATGATCAGGTCCATGTTTGTTCTGCTCCTACTTAGTATTTTATTTGGATTTTGATATTAAATACAGTTCGCAATCTCATATTCTTCATTAGTTATTGTTATACCTTTAAAAATTTGTTCCTATACAAATCTATACGAAAAAAAGTCTAACATTTTTAATGTTTTGCTGAGCGGGCATAAAAAAATCGATGTTGGACCGCTGAGTGAGATGTTGGACCGCTCGGAGAGATGTTGGACCGCTTACGTCACAGAATGGGCGGAGCTTAATCTCATTTTTATTCGTTGGTGTAAAACAGTGACACACCTGATGTTACATTACGGAATATAATACAAAATACATGTATGTCAAAAAATATTAAATAAAATGAAAGGTATAACAAAACATTTATTGACAGAGTTCTCGGGCAAAATGCGTTTTGTCGACCCTCTAACCAGACTGTCAGCCTTCAACGGCCTCAGGCAGACAGTTTGGTTCTTGGGTCCGACAAAACGCATGTTGCCCTCGAACTCAGTCAATAAATGTATAATAATACTTTTTATATGGTATATGGATATAACGAACAGTATTTACTAGTAAGTTTAAAATTTGTTGAAACAATACAAATCGGGGGCAGAGATACACTGAGCTCAAACGCTTCAGGGGTAGGATAAGGTGCGCCGCCCTGTACACCGGTCACACCTGTGGTCCTCCCTTTCATCATCGGACAAGCACAAAAAATGGGGATGAAAAACACCAGTCAACACTCATTCGACTTACAATAGATTACACCTACGAACAGGGTCATTGTATCTGCAATAGAATTTAAGAAATGATTACTTTAAATGATAGAGTACCGTTTGATCAACATACTTGTCAAAAATTTGCCTTGCTTTTAGATATTGTTCCTGTGTAGGGTGTGAACATCCTTATCAACTCAACTGGTAGACATAAGGCCATGTGCCAGAGATGACGACAGAATAACTGAACCGTTTGATCAACATACTTGTCAAAAATTTGCCTTGCTTTTAGATATTGTTCCTGTGTAGGGTGTGAACATCCTTATCAACTCAACTGGTAGACATAAGGCCATGTGCCAGAGATGACGACAGAATAACTGAACTCAACATGTTTCTCTTAAAGCATTGGTATTAGCTAACAGCTAGTATCTTTCTAGTAAAATATCCAAATATGGAACAAAGATGTTTTCTTGCTTTTGATGAAAATTGACCTTTTATTGAGAATTAGTTCTTGACTTTTTTTAAAATGAGATAATCAATTCTAGAACAAGTGTCTCTCTCTCTCTCTCTCTCTCTCTCTCTCTCTCACTCTCTCTCTCTCTCTCTCTCTCTCTCTCTCTCTCTCTCTCTCTGCCTACTTTACAATGTACATGTATCAATAATCGAGTGTCACTAGATTTTTTTATCTACAAAAATTAAAGTGTATTTAAAAACACTTCATAAGTAATATTGAAAACTTTATAATGATGTGACATAGATATATTTTGTTGTTTTTAATAGGATATATATGTTATATTTTAAAATCCACTTCATCCTTTTTAAACGTTTTAATCGTTTCTCTGATTAAAGGCTTCAATATCAATTTTGAAAATCAATTATAGGAAATGTCTATAACAATTTTAAAAATTGAAAGCTTTTTACGATGTAAATCAAATTAACATATTTTGATTCAAAATTTATCAAGGCTAAAAAAATATAACCATCACTCCAGATCTATATTAATACCATTTAATGAATTAATAAGATTTTATTTATTGTTCTGGACATGAAGGTGTGTATTGATATATTCAGATGCATATCAAGAAGATTCTTTACAGATCATATAATATTTCGTTTTCCTCTCCTTGGAAAGGTTAATTCTGAAAAAAAAAATGAATCTAGAAAAGTCTTTTTTGAAATTTGATATTAACAAACAGTGTTATCAAAGTCCATTAAAGAAATCAAGAGCGGAGATAGCTCGGGCCTTTAAACCTTAAAATGTGGGATCAGGCGTCATTTGGGAGTGAGCATCTACTGCCGGCGGGTGACATCCGCCATATGCTTATTGACGTCATGATCGGGAAAAGCGGAATAATCCGTAGACGATTCAGTATGTATAAAATGACAATAGCTTGATACATATAATATTGAATGGTCATTCAGAATTTAATTTCATGCTTGAATGCATTTGCAGACAAGGTCATTTTATCGAACAAAGATCTTGCAAAATGACTTTAATCGACCCATTTGATATTCTTCTTTTATCTTCTTTTTCTGCAATATCTTACATCGTTTTAGAGAATGTTTAAACCTAGAGCATGCTTAGCGCCGTTTTCTCATAAAATATTCAAATATGAATAAGGAAGGTAAAGCCTGAAGTACATTTTTGTTTACGACTTGTTCTATTTATGTCTTTTGGTTTCCTTTTTCAGGGATCAGTGGTTCATTTTTTTAGTTCGATGTTAAATGTTAAAATTGATTTTTTTATGGCACCTGATCCCACCTCTTATGTTTCGGAGGTCCGTGTTTGCTCCGCCCTTGCTTTGTATTGTTTTCTGGACTTTGAGATTGAATACTGTCCGTTATCTACATATTTTTCCTAAAAATATAGGCCTATTTATCATTAATCCTGACACTACAAAAGTGATTTGAACTTACTCTATTAAAAATATCAATATTTAACAGTTTAACAAATTGTGATTCACATACAACTTCACATATTTTACTTTGATCTTATACTCACATTTATTCCTATGGGTTTTAGTGTGCACTTAAAGTTAAGAGACAGAAATTGGTTATCAATAATTTATTATCATGACGTTTTAAGAATGCAGACTCGAAATTATCTAATTTTTCAGCTTTAACTGTTAATAACATTTTTAATGTATAGTTTATGCAAGAAACAAGGTTTGTAGAAAGAACAACATCATTAATCTAAATCATCTTATTTATAAAATAATAAATACTTGGGTATACATATCGTAAGACAATATCAGATAATTCATCGCCTCAAGAAGTTGTAAAGAAATGGATATGTACACAAATCATATGTACACTTTTTATAAAAAGATAAATTACTAAGAAATTATTGTTTTCAATAATCATTTAAGACAGCACTTTCGTTAGCCAAGGGTTTCCGATCCGATACCTCGGATCAGAAAAATTTTGGCCCGCGAAGATGTTAAGACAGTAAAATGGCTGATTTCATGAGTGTTTTATTCGGATGTGTAGATCCTCCGCGAATTTATATCTACATTATTTTAAGATATTTTCCAAAGAATGGCCTTTTCAACATCGAAATATAATGTATTCTTCAAATCAATTCAATTTCTATCGATTGATCTCGTATTTTTGCAGACTTTTGATCTTGAATATTGTTTTCATATTTTACACTTTCACGCATATAGGGACGCCACCATATACTAGTTAATGGGTTCAAATTTAGACCTTTTCTCGGCATTTAGTGCGATTGAGCTATACTGGATCTTTATAAAGGAAGACGTACATGGTTTCCGATCTCTTTAAACTAATATATTTCCTATATACTTGTAATGATATTTCTTTAAACGCTCTTCCCAATACTCGGGTAAATGTAAAAGTACATTGATTTCCCTTTTAATAAGCCTTCACAAAAACAGTTTTAATGCAAACATAATATCAGCAAATTCATTTTATAGTTATTCCATTGTACACAATTATGGTATTTATCATTTTGGACTGTTAAAGAATTAAACGAAGTCCAATCTAGCCGTGATGTAACATATAGAGATAACGAACAGTAATCAAGATCAAAGTCCACAAAACAATACAAATAGGAGTAGAGCAAATATGGACCTCTAAAACATCAGAGGTGGGATCAGGTGACCACCCTCTGCCGAACGGTCACACCCTTTGCCGTGTGCTCCTTGTCATGATCGGAAATCAATATTTTCTCCAACAGAGATATCTCAACGTATCAATTTAATAGAACTTAAATAATATCATTACCCATCTTGCCCCTGAATTATTTCCCGATCATGACAAGGAGCACACGACAGATGTGAACGGTCGGCGGAGGATGTCACTCGTCCATTCGATACAATGACCTCGTACGAAAATAAACTATTGTGAAATCACATATTTTCGAAAGGTCAAATTTTTGTGGTTTGAGGAAAAAATTTCGTTTCATGGTGATTTGATTTCGTGGGTGAAGAGTTGTTTAGTAGTAATATATATGATAAATAGCATTTCGTGTGTTTCTTCATACGTTGAAAACAAAGAAAATTATCTTCCAGAAAATTAGTGATTTCACAGTAACTGCTAGACCAATATGTACACAATAAATACCAAATCGAGATAAAAATCGTGTATCAATGAATTTTAACTGAAATCTTATTTAACGTAACAATTATGGGTGTGTATGTGTATTGATATTACAAACTTTGAAAACTTCAATAGTTGCTGTCCACATAAATGTTCTAGTGATACAGTACTTAAAACTCTCGAATCACACAGTGATGACAAGGAAGGGGAACGTTTTTGTTTGTAGGATCTAGCTATATTTAAAATAAATATCTCTTCTCTGAAATCCTTGATATAGATAGACATAGTACACTTAACACATGAATTGGAATTTGAATGAAAATTTGAATTAATGTTAGCTCAACAATGGCAACCATTGATGAAAACAATATCTGTCTTCAGATCATTTTAGGTATTTTCACAGCAACAGCATCCAGCACAATGTGTGGTAACAGGTGAGTACGAAAAAATTTAATAAGAATAACGAATTTTAAAAGAAGTATATTACACTTCTTTGATGTAATAAATCAGTAAAAATATATCCTTGAGTATTAACATTTTTGAGGTGTTAAATTTTCAGATGCTGTACAAACTTTTACCGGCATAACAATGGGCCATGCTTAGGTATCAACACAATACAAAATTTCACATTATATAATACCATGTGATGAAACTGTCTATGTTAGAATTAACAATTATTCAAAGTAACTACATACAGGCAATCTTGTTCTAGACTGCCCACTTGGGACGTTTGGTTTAAACTGCAGTGCCTCATGCAGTGAGGGATTTTACGGGAGACTGTGTAGATCGCAATGCAACTGTGCTCACCAAGATTGTGATAAGGAATATGGTTGTAAGAAGAAGGAATTTGGTGATTACGTTTTTGTTTTTAAGCTTTCATTAGTCTTAATGTTTTAAAATGACTCTCTTCTTATCTAAGCACTTTAAATAGCGCAGCATTGTTAAGGTTCAAATTATACGGGAAAAGTTTTCTGTGACATCATACTAAAATATGACCTTTATGTATTCCTCATAATACCAGAAAGCTTTAAACTGCATTAGCATAATAAACAACAATAAAACGTATCAATGCATTTTAAAAAGTTGCTAGTTAAATCCCATACAGCCGGATATAAACAAATCACTGATCTCGATAAACTTGTCAATCATGACGTCATTTTGGTAAAAATGGCATATTTCATGTGCTGTGAGAGGCAGATTGAGGAATTTTTAAACAATGAAAATGCGTTTTATTATAAAACAGAATGTTATTTACAGGTTGTAAATAGGCTATTTATACCAACTGAATATACTTTGTTTGGTGCGATTATTCATTAACTATCGAGAGCATGTATTTTAACAATTTGGTCGTGTTCAGGTTAGGTATATTTAACATCGAGGTGCCTCATGAAATCGTTCATTCGCAAGGACATACACTAAATATATCTTAACCATTTTTTAATATAAATAAAAGATATGTTCCTTAACTTGAAAAGTGTTGCTGCTTTCTTTAAATCGATAGGGTGACTTTGTAAGTACACACACTATTTGGTAAAAGTCAAATATATTTCGACATGGGCCTATTTACTTGAAATTTTAACTATTAAAGCGCAAATTCTATTCAAAGCAGCATCACAAGTACAATGTATACAGAAACAATTAATAGCTTGAATTTTTAATTTCAAATAGGGTATGCCCTTGCGATATTGAAATTTGTTAATGACCTACATTCAGTACACGTACTATGCATTCATCAAGTGACTGTCCATTAATGGGACCAAACCTCATTCAGTACAAAGTAGACTATACTGTGATATTTCCACAGGCATTTAAGTTCTGTGATAATAAAACAGCTGAATAAAAATAAATTCAGTTTTATAAAAATTCCAGTTTTGACATTTCTATTTTCCGTTGATTTCTCATAGTAAGCCTTAACATTACAACGAGATGCATTAATGGTATAAAATCAATTTAATGAATTAACTTTATTTAGTTATAAACCATGTCACGTAGCAAATATACGTAATTAAAAAATTGAAGATAGCGAATAGAAGTCAGTGTTAAAAAATCAAAACAAATCTGTGAATTTTTTTGTTCAAA
The DNA here is from genome assembly GCF_032062105.1 of Saccostrea cuccullata. Taxonomy (NCBI): domain Eukaryota; kingdom Metazoa; phylum Mollusca; class Bivalvia; order Ostreida; family Ostreidae; genus Saccostrea; species Saccostrea cuccullata. The sequence goes on from NW_026938418.1 coordinate 49,482, forward strand.
GAAATGAATTTAAGGGTACTGTTTTGGTATAAAAATTTATATAGTTTAAACTGACATTAACATGAAAAAAAAAGAAAAATATTTTCTATTGTATCTGCGAGGGTTGTTCGAAAAGTCTGTGAATGATGTCAATTTGCATTGTACTAGTTGCATGACGTTTTAAATAAGCAGGACATCACATGTAAAAATATTTGTTTTATTGATGTGTAATGTTTCATTCCATTCGATGTAATAGAAATAATTTACTGGTACTTCATTTTGAAATTATTGTTTTGTATATACGGAGCATACTAAACAGCAAAGTAACGTCAAAAACATAGCGTCAAGAATTTCTGAGAAATACTATCCCAAAATTTCACACAGTTATTCAAAAGTCTTTTGTTTTTATATTTTAGCATGTATAATTTCCTTTATCAATGTTTCAATTTCTTTAAACACTTACATGTAGCTAAGCTTTCAAAAGATCAGCAACTCTGAAGCGACAACGTCTCTCCATGTCGTTTCAACCTTTTAAAGTTTTTGTTCAGTTTTTAGCAGATAAACCTTTTCTTACCGATTGTTCTCGTTGGATGCAGAGTCTCTGTCACTCAAATACCGCCAGTACCATTTATAAACATATGCACGACTTACATGAGGCATATCTTATGATTCTTTCCACAGGATTTCAGGATTTTCCCTGTCTATAAAAAAAAACACTGCATCGTTCAACAATGTCATATTTATGTCGCTTACAATGGGGACCACAGATCTTCTTAAATTGATTTTTTTTACAACGAAGCAAACTATTTGGCGATAATTTGAAATTTGAAACAGTTATTGACTTAAATGTCTAGGTTTTTTTCGTTTTTGCTCTATTTTACAGAGAATTTGAACACAGACAATATCATTTTATTTAGAGTGTTTTTTGTGAATTCCTAAATTTTGACCTGCTACGGAATACTTCTTTGCAGTTTTTAATCCTGAATATGTTTGAATTAAATCAAGATGAATTTTACATTTTTTATATTAATGAACTGTATTAAGATAATAAATTATAAAGATATGACAGCAGTCCACGAACTTCCCGAACAACCCTCGTACTATTACTTATAATAAAAAGTTAAAATAAAACTTATTATGGGTATCTCAATCTGATATTGTATTCAACAAATTTATGTTAGAGTAGGTGTTAGCTGCACAATGGTATTTTAATAAAAATGTAAATATAGGTTTAAATCTTATTCTAGAGGAAAGAACTTTTCAGGAAAAGAACAGCAAGAAAGAAAAATTAAAATTATTCAAACATTCTATAATATCAGCATAAATAATATTACTTACAATTTCCAACAACTTTTATAAACAATCCTATGAAGACGAAACAGTAAAAGACAAATCTGTGTGGGAGAATGTATCGTTCGCCTTAATTGGATCAATTGTAACAGTTCTAGCAGCAGTGGGACTTGTTCTTCTCTCATCCAGGTAATATTATATCTAAAAGTGAATTGATTTGATTTTAAATGCTTATATATGTTTTTAAATGAACTTTGAAACTTCAATTGTTATAAAAAAAAATTATGTAATATATTACTTCTCCCAAAGATTAAGGAAACCACGTGATGACAAAAATCAAAGAAACGCAACCGTTGATGAGTCTACAAGGGAAGGTATATTTAAAAACCTAATTTTGATAATGTTTTAAAAAGAAAATTATCACAAAAAAGAAGTACCCAATAGCAAGCACAAGATATAAATTTTAACAGTTGTTATGAAACGTTCATGAGAATTTCATGACAAATTAATATGTATAAAATCATAATCAAATCTGACATTTAATTTTATATATTTACCTTTGTAAAAAAAAGACGCTCAACAATTAGAGTCACCTGTGATTAATACATCTCAACAGGGGATACAGAATGAAGTAAATGAAAATGTTTATGCTGACGTAAGATCATCCAAAATGATTGAGTTTCATTGTGAAGGTTTCTCATCAAATCGTTTGCATATATACTCTGAGGATGATGAAACTGATGCTTTCCTCACGAATAAAAATGCTAAAAGAAACGTCTCAAAAGATAGCAAGGATGCAAATGATAAAAAAAAACAGACATCAAAAATGAATTTGCAGGAAAATATGTACGGATTCTCGGCCGAAACCAGCCAATACAGTGTTCTGTCCTTACGAAGAAACGTCGACCCTTCTGAGATGGAAAATTATTTTATAAAGGAATCAATCCGTTGTGATACATCTCAAAACGAAGGAGCTTCCTATTGTATGATGAATGTTTTAGAGACAGATAATCAAGAGAATGAGGAGATATGTGAATCAGATTCAGATGATATCTTGGCCTCGGAACCTTATAGCATTGCAATGCGAAAACATGATGAGGCTTAGTTTCTAAAGGAGATTGGTGTATTAAAAAATCAAATGAAACAGAACAAAGTATGATCAGTTCTGAAAGATTTACGCATCTGACCCCGCCTCTGGAATTTTTAATTGTCTATGTACGTTCATATGGGACTTTTTTTTTTCAAATTTGCCAACAAGCTTCAACATGTAAAGGAACTTTTATCTATTGGTTTGCTTTTTGTCGTTATAAGTTTTTCCGTATATAGTTTGAATGAGGTATTTCTTTTTTCAAAAGATAATTTAATTTTTTTTAAAATAAGTATGATCCTCCCTCCCGGATATACTCCAATTAATAAAACATTAATTCTACGACAATCAATTATTTTCATTCTTACGAGGGATGTTCAATGAATAATGTCCTGAACTGTATGACATACAATAGAGATATCATACGACATTGAGCTTGACTTTCTCTCATTATTTAATCTTTAATGAATTTATAACAGCTTATGTGACCACTTTTCATCACATAGTTTCATTATGAGAAGCTGGAAATCAAGGGCTATTCGAAACACTGCATTATAAATGAATAATAAAGAATAAGTAAAGTAGCGTGGAATTAAAAGCTTCATTAAAGCTGCTGTAAAACTTGTTAAAAATCTCAAAGAAATATCCATCGAAATATGTGACATTATATTTACAGCAACCAATGCCTGTTTCATAGACAAATGAGCAGGTTAATTTCAATGATAAAAAATTATATGATGGGCATTAAAAATGGGTACCGTCCTTGCCAACAAAAAGTATAGCAACTTATATATTGTTTGCCAAATTCAACAAATAATATTTGATGATGTATAATTGACGTTAAGACACAGCAAATTTGATAGACATCATTTCGGAAGTAGTTTATCCTGTTTTTAAGAAATGTTTAACGGTAAAAAAGTTTACTACTCCAAAGTAACCATTTAATTTGAAAAATGAGTAAACACGACAGCGTGTACGAATGTTTTAACAATTATTTTAAAACATAAGTAATTGTAGTCTGCTTGATATTCGAACAGATATTGGAACTTGAATCTATTGCTATACCCTCAAAACAAAGTTTACCATACGATGTACTTGATAAAAACAGCGAAGGTCTGACAAGAGCCAAGAATTGCGAATTGCGAGAGCACAATTCAGAATTAATTGCAATGTTTTTAAATATTAGTGATATTGTTGTTCAAAATCGTATTCTGGGAGACAGTTCAATTTCTGGAGGAGGCTAGAAAGCAATTTTTTTGCAAAAAAATCGAAAGAAGAAGGACCCAGAATCAGAAATCCACTACATCAAACTTCTTCATGACAGCGTCCAAACCCGCACGCCCTGAAGAGTAAAGTGGTTTTTGGGATAAACAGAAAGTTGCTGTATTTTCACATTAACAATATTTGCCAGATCTTTGACCTTTTGACTTGTTTCTATTTCCAAACTTGAAAAAAATCAACTTTTCAGAAGGATGAAACAAGTCTAGGAAATCATTTAATCTACCATTTCCAGTATACTAAGGGTCATACCCAAAAATGAGTTTTAAGAACAATCAGAAATTGAATAAAAAATGTTAGGAACTTGTTTAGATTAAAAGGGTTTAATTAGTTAAATCATGAATACTAAATCATTGAAAGCATCTTTTGCTTCTTTTCGAGCACCGATGACATTATTTATTGAACAGCCCTAGTATATCGACACGATATATATAATGGTGAGGTTGAAATAAAAGATATCATAGATCCTGACACATCTCTTTCAAAAGATGTTTTACTTGAAAAAGACCTTCATAATTATTAAACAATCAAGTTTCATGAAAAGCAATGTGACTTTAACTATATTGCAATATACTTTCATCAGCTGCATACGGGGGTTATATCTCTCAGTTGATTTTATATGCAGGAGCATGCTCTATGTTAAAACAATGCTTAAAACGGCGTAAGACATTAACAAACGAGTTGATGAAATTAGAATATCAACAGTCCCGATTTAAGTCATGGTGTTTTAAGTTTTATGGTCGATACAATGACCATGTTAGCACATACAAACTATCATTAAAGGGGCATAGGCAAAGTTTCAGATATAATTTCAAAATTATTTTTTCCATTTTTACAATAATTTAAATAATGCCTTTCTATGATCATCAAAAATTTGAACGTAAGTTGTCCAGATACAAGACAAATTTAGATTTCCAAGCTTTTGTTATGTAGACAAGGTTTGTTCATCTTTTGTTTTCACAGGTTGATAAAAATAAATTCGATCAAAGTAGATAATTTCAAATAAAACTTAATTTCAAATACGATTTGGCAGTAACTAGTGATTTGCTGAATTTCATTTTGTTATAAATATGCTATTTTCTATATGTAAACAAAATCAAGGCACGAGCCTTGTTTACATTATGAAGAACTTATAGTTTTGCATCGTGTTTGTTAACAAATGATGTTAAATTTTTTGCTAATCAATAGATGATGCCTTGCGCTGGAATTGTAAACATTAAAATTGTCCATGCCCCTTTTAAGTCAAATGTTGACTGATGTTTTCCATACTTATTGTTAATCCATTATTACAAACTAAATTGTAAACAGATTTTCCTTTCTTTTCGATAATAACAATGAGCACATGGCAGGTAGGTGTAATTGTTTGGCAGGTGATGCTCAATCCTTCATGGCATCCGATCCCGTCTCTGATGTTTCGGAGACCTGTGTTTGCTTTGCTCTTATTTTGTATTGGAAATGGAAATTTTAGATCTTGAATGCTGTTCGTTATTTCAATATATTTTATCAAGCGGATATATTCAGAAGGGTGTTATCCGTGAATGGATTTTACTTAATTTCTTTAAATTGATAATGTATCTTCTAATGTCGAAATAGTTACAAGAAATGTATACATCTTCTGATGTAAAAGGTTTTGATTAGACTCTGCTCCAAATACAGACATAGGTCTGCTAACAACGGAAACAATTATTACACGTACGACCTGATTTGATATCGTCCATTAGACACGCAATTATTTTCAACTCAACTCCAGAGTTCTTGTACATGAAAGGAGGAATTTATTTGTTAAAACTATTTCGAGAATGACCAATAACAAGGTATGAATACTCATGAGTTCCATTTATTGCAAAAACAGCTGTCTCTGATGTCAAAAGGTATGGACATGGTTTAATTCTACTGGGCTTTATTAAGTCAATTAAATATACATTTATGTAGCTATTGTCAATCAACAGTGCGTCAACAATATATTTATCAGTCGAGTTAAAAAACACTTTACTTGTTAACATTTTATCTAATGTTTTAACATGTTATGAGATTAAGGGGGACTTATGTCGGAAACGTCTTTGTGTGAAATTTTCAAAACTTTGACATGTCTTTCCTGACCACTTGCTCTTAATTTTTAGGAATTGAAAACAATACATTTATATGCTTATTTTTACACAGGAGCACTTGCAAAAACAGTGTGAAATGTTTAAATTAGATTATTTTCTGACAGTATTGTTCTAACCCAAATCTGCGCTAAAAAGATCTAAAAATGTCAAATCACATTCAAAATCAAAATGTTTTTGAACTATTTGACTTGTATCTTTTAAATGAAAGCAAATTCATTGTAATTCATCTTGCATGAAAAATTATAATGGAGCACAATATCATTAAGTATCATCCCGTTTTTCTTGTCGTATGTTTTTTTTACAGTTCTGACATGCATAATAGGTAATATCTCAAAAAGCTTTGTGTGAAAATGTTCTAATTCATATATTTTGATAGAAATGATTCATATCTTTATTTTAACAAAGAAAAAATACACCTTTATGATTAAATAAACGAGAAATATGACGTTTTCTTTTATTTTCGTACTCTATGTCATAAATATTGACCTCTCTGCCACAGGCGCTTGTTTTATACAGTGAGCTAAGTTTTCTACTATATAATAACACAAGGTATCCATCTTTCTCGAGACCAAAAATGTAGGTCACCAATTAAAACCCCTTTTTTATTTATTATCCGCCGCTGGCAACAAAAAACCCACATGTAATGGTTAGCGGAATTCCCCTTCTTGGACCTCGTGTATATTTCCGTACCTCACCCCCTCGCGAACTTTGACATTGACCATAAAATTACACGCTTCGTCAATCGAAAGAAAAAGTACATCTCTAAACAGCTCAGCACTTCCGGTTTGGCAACCGCGATATAAAACACAAGAGCTCATTGGCTACTGGTACATTTTGCTCTGGTGTAGAGAGGAACCTTAACAAAATATTTTTGCTATAATAATAACTATCAAATCATCTTAAAAATCACCAACACGTTGTCATCTTACAAAATATTTGACAGAAAACCTAGAACAATATCGATTTTCAAATTTGCGCCAAAATATTATTTCGGTTTTCTCTTGTACCTTATACAATTGCATGGAAAACTCCCGAGAGTACCAGTAGCCAATGAGAACTTGTGAATCATATCGCGGTTGCCAAACCGGAAGTGCTGAGCTGTTTAGAGATGTACTTTTTCTTTCGATTGACGAAGCGTGTAATTTTATGGTCAATGTCAAAGTTCGCGAGGGGATGAGGTACGGAAATATACATGAGGTCCAAGAACGGGAATTCCGCTAACCATTACATGTGGGTTTTTTGTTGCCAGCGGCGGATAATAAATAAAAAAAGGTGTTTGAATTGGTGAACTACATTTTTGGTCTCGAGAAAGATGGATACCTTGTGTTATTATATAGTAGAAAACTTAGCTCACTGTATGAAACAAGCGCCTGTGCTCTCTGCACTAAAAAAAGGTAAGTGAGCACGGACAAACATTTGAATATAAAACTATTTTGCGAAAAACGAGTATTTAGTTTTGATTAGAAACAATTAAAACAGATTAATTCTTTTTCTTCTTCATTCCAATCATTCTGCCCCCCCCCCCTTTCCCCGTCAACAATCAACACCTATTAGAACCTAGGATTGACTTCATACAATAAAATCTAAATATACTATAAATCAATAAGCAGATATAGGTAAAAGTACATTTTTTTAATTTTAACTTAGTTTTATCAAGAAAATACAATTAATGGTAAACATAAAATAAAATATATTTAACTTATTTAAGCCGCTTTCTTCGCTGAATTTTATCATTTTTGCACTTATACCGGGTATATCAGCATATCATCAAAGTATTTCCTCATATCTGAAATTGCTATGAATTATCAACCAAAGGACGAGAATTTCAATATAATCAAACTCCATAAATCAGATAAAAATAATGATAAATTAATTTTCTTTTCTTTTACATTGTGTACGTTATTGATAGCCTGGTCTCGGATAAGTGAGTTTATTTCAGTAACCCTATGTCCCTACATTCCAGATATCTTAAGTCTTTTCAGATATAATTATATTTACCCTAAGTCACAACTCGCATTCCGGATAATTTAGGTCCATTTGCATATTCAGTCTAATATTTACTTGTTTCCTCCTCTTTTTTTCTCGACGAAGCAACAAAACGGTAAGGTCATGGAACATTTTATGAAGTTGAATTGTTGCAATGTTTTAATTTTTGAGATGAAATTTTGAAGGTAACTACTAAGATTTGTAATTTCAAGCCAAATTATACGTGCCGATGGTGAAATTTTACACTGCATTTGGCCCGATTGGATTTGTGTTAAGATCAAACGTCAACAGGTCAACTGTATTGGTTGAATTTACACAATATTGTATAATTTAATGTATAGATAACAGGAATAATTAAACATATGAGAGTGGTTTAAAGTAAGTAATTATTTTTCATGAGTAAAGCGTAAACAATCCCCGATTAGCTATTGTGGGGGGGGGGGTCAAGCGTAGAAATCTGAAATCAGAAATCTATTCCGGTTATCTTTTAAGTTTTATTTTTCGAAGATGTTATGATTCCTGAAGAAAGTACTTACACATTTTGCCAAAATTTAATAGTAGTCTTCAAATTGCATTGGAATTTGAACATTAACGAGAATATTGCGTCACTTTCACTTCTGCATTAATCAAAGTACTGAAAGTATTGAAAGAGTGTTTGTTAATTTCATCATGAGTTTTTTAAAGTTTGGTATCGTTTCATTTGTTTGCTGGTCTATTAATTTGTTTTAATAAATTGCATAAAGCCAAACACTTAGAATATCTAACAAAAAAAAAATAAAAGGTCTTAGGTTGGTATGAACTATTTTCCCTCTAACAAAGGGGATATGGGGGTCTGTTAATTATGATACTCAACGGTAAAACCATGGGAACTGTTGTTGTCCACCTGCTGATGACTGTATAAAGAAAGAAACTATAAAGTCAGAAATTGCAGAATTTTTTTTAAGAGTGAGTATTTTGTCTCAGGGTAAGCTGTCAAAGGCTCAAAGCACAACAAAGCTGTAGAGATTTGGCTTCATAAACTTTAGAGTAAAGCAGCAATACTAAATCATTCATATGCCTTAGACTAGAAATACTGGGTTCAGTTACAAGCAAGGAGAACTATTATTAGTACAAAGCATTGCACTTGGGTAAGAAGCCTTAACTACCAACTCAGGATGTCTCAATCTTCATATTGTTAACATGAAATTAAAATTCACAAATTGATAAGAAAATGGAAATTAAGATAGGAATGACATGGCTGCAGAAATAAAGCTCGTAAATAAGCATTTTAAAAAAATAAATAAGGATTTGAATCCCTAATGGGACCAAATTCTCTACCATTAAATGTCCATTAACTACATAATACTTTCACATTATATTAAAGCATTTTATTAGGTCACCTGAGTAAACTCAGGTGACCTATTGCTATCACTTTTCGTCCGTCGTCGTTCGTCGTTCGTCGTTCGTCGTGCGTCGTGCATCGTGCGTTAACATTTGAACATTTTCAGCTTCTTCTCTGAAACCACTGAACCAATTTCAACCAAATTTGGCATATAGCATCTATGGGTGAAGGGGAACAAAAATTGTGAATTTCATGGGCCCTGCCCCCCTGGGGCCTGGGGGGTGGGGCAAAAACTACTAAAATTAGTGCAATCTTTAAAAATCTTCTTCTTTACTCCTGGACATCAAGCAGTCAAACTGTTTGCATGATTGTAATCAGCATTGAGTCCTCTACCAAAATTGTGAAATTCATGGCCCCAGGGTCAGGGGTTCTGGTGTTAGGGTGGGGCTAAATAAGTATATAGTGAAATTTCATGAATTCTTTGAAAATCTTCTTCTCTGCTCCTGGGTATTAAATAAACTAACTAAGTGCATAGTTATGATGAGCAAGAGTGCCTCTACCAAAATTGTGAATTTTATGGCCCCAGGGTCAGGGGTTCTGGTGTTAGGGTGGGGCTCTATAGATTATATAGTGAAAATACATAAATTCTTTGAAAATCTTCTTCTCTGCTCCTGGGTATTAAATAAACTAACTAAGTGCATAATTATGATGAGCAAGAGTGTCTCAACCAAAATTGTGAATTTTATGGCCCCAGGGTCAGAGGTTCTGGTGTTAGGGTGGGGCTCTATAGATTATATAGTGAAATTTCATGAATTCTTTGAAAATCTTCTCTGCTCCTGGGTATTAAATAAACTAACTTAGTGCATAGTTATGATGAGCAAGAGTGCCTCTACCAAAATTGTGAATTTTATGGCCCCAGGGTCAGGGGTTCTGGTGTAAGGGGGAGGGGATCTTTAGATTACATAGTGAAAATACTTGAATTCTTTGAAAATCTTCTTCTCTGCTCCTTGGTATTAAATAAACTAAATAAGTGCATAGTTATGATGAGCAAGAGTGTCTCTTCCAAAATTGTGAATTCTATGGCCCCAGGGTCAGGGGTTCTGGTGTAAGGGGGGGGGGGCTCTATAGATTATATAGTGAAAATACATGAATTCTTTGAAAATCTTCTTCTCTGCTCCTTGGTATTAAATAAACTAAATAAGTGCATAGTTATGATGAGCAAGAGTGCCTCTACCAAAATTGTGAATTTTATGGCCCCAGGATCAGGGGTTCTGGTGTAAGGGGGGGGGGGGGCTCTGTAGATTATATAGTGAAAATACTTGAATTCTTTGAAAATCTTCTTCTCTGCCCCTGGGTATTGAATTAACTAACTAAGTGCTTTGTTATGATGAGCAAAAGTGCTTCTACCAAAATTGTGAATTCGATGGCCCCAGGGTCAGGGGTTCTGGAGTAGGGGGGGGGGGCTCTTTAGATTATATAGTGAAAATACATGAATTCTTTGAAAATCTTCTTCTCTGCGTCTGGGTATTAAATAAACTAAATAAGTGCATAATTATGATGAGCAAGAGTGCCTCTTCCAAAATTGTGAATTCTATGGCCCCAGGGTCAGGGATTCTAGTGATAAGGTGGGGCTTTATTGATTATACAATGAAAATACACTAAATCTTTGAAAGTTTTCTTCTCTGCTCCTTGGTATTAAGCAGATGAACAACCTATGTAGTTATGATGAGTAAGGGTCCTAATCTTCCAGAATTGTGAATTTCAAGGCCCCAGGGTCAAGGGTACCATAAAGGAGGGGGGCTGTACTTATATACTGAAACTGGATGAATTGTTTGAAATCTGCTCCTTGGTATTTATAATTTATCAAATATTTTTGAAAAGCAAGGGTGCCTTTTCAAAAATTGTGCAATGTGTGCATCTAGGCCTAAGGGTCAGGGGTTCATGTGTGATTGGGGCATTACTGATCATGCTGAATATTACTGATTACTTGAAATGCAGTTTTTGTTCCCCTACCCTGCCTATGGGTATTAAGTAAACAAACTAAGCAACTGCTAAGTGTATTGTTATGATGACCAATGGTGCCTATTTCAAAACTGTGAATGCCATAGCATCTGGATTAAAACATGAATCAAATTCAATCACTGGAAAGTTGTTGCATAATGCTCAGGTGACCTATAAGGCCCATGGGCCTCTTGTAATCAAAAAGGATTGCTCAGGAGAAAATTATACGATACTTAATTAAAAAAAAATTGCATTGGGGAAAAGCGATTTAATTATATGAAATAATAGAATATCATTAAATATTGTGGTGGCTGCTCTAGAGTCGCGAAGTAAAGAGTTGATCCTTACGCCGCGGGTTCGAATTCCACCATGGGACGTGAAGACCAGTCCTTCGGATGAGACCGTATAAACCGAGGTCCCGTGTCGCAGTAGGTGCTGGCATGAAAAAGATCCCTCCCTGCTCAATGGCCCTGAGTGCCGAGCATAGGACAAAATTTGCAGCTCTCCATCGGCAAGTGGTGGCTTCTCCATATGAGTGAAAAATTCTCGAGAGGGACGTTAAACAAGATACAATCAATCAATCAATATTGTGGTGGAAAGATGTATGAGAACATTAGAAACAGAATGACGATTAAAAGCTACTGCTTTACCAAGTAACCTTTTGTAAATTAATTTTATAATATAATTAATTTTAAATAAAGGGATATATCTCTGAAATTTAAGTTCATAAATTAGGGCACATTCCATCCTTACATGCTAATAGTAATAAATAGGAATTATATTGTAATAAATGGAGTATGCAACTTTAAACATCTTAAATTTATTCAATTTCTATAACCTACAACAGGCTCCAAACTCTATATTCTCAGATATTTAATAATTTCATCATTTAAAGTTGCTTTACATTATCCAATCATTGTCAGTTATACAAAAGTATGTCCATTGCCCAGCAACTCTATCTGAACTAGTATGCATATGTTACTGATCGTTTAAGAAGCATTGATTAAGGTAGTCTCAAGTATTACTTATAAACCAACTAAAAAGCCCATAAAAGACTTACCTTTGCTTGATTATGGCTGATTCAGGGTACATACCCCTCTAAATTCAGCAGCCAAAATTTTACTTAGCGTATTTTATATTGTAGTATACCCTAATTTTAGTAATAGAAAGTTTTACCGAAATTCTTGCAAAATTTTGGAAATATTTAAAAAGAATGATGCGGTCTTGAAAGAAATTAAACATCTTGAGTAAATTTATTTAAAATGAATACAATTGTGCGTCTGTGTATCAGCATACAATGACCTAGTTTGAGTTAATCAGACTTGCAGATGGCAAAGTATTAATTTCTGCATTTATATACCATTCCATATGCTCAACAATCCAAAGTAAACATAATAAAGGTATGTAATAATTTAAACCAAATCCGTTTTAGTTAAGAACCTAATTAATTACCAAATATAGGTGTAATGTTAAGGGTGTTATCGTATTATAAATTACTCGTACCAATTTTCTGAGATAAAACTACTCTCTTTGAGGCATTTGTTTTAGGTCGCCTGGGTAAACTCAGGTGACGTATTGCTATCTGTTTTCGTCCGTCGTCGTTCGTCGTGCGTCGTTCGTCGTGCATTAACATTTGAAAATTTCTAGCTTCTTCTCTGAAACCATTAAATCAATTTCAACCAAATTTGGCATATAGCATTTATGGGTAAAGGGGAACAAAAATCATGAATTTCATGGTCCCTGCCCCCCTGGGGCCTTGGGGGTGGGGTAAAAACCACTAAAATTAGTGCAATCTTTAAAAATCTTCTTCTTTACTCCTGGACATCAAGCAGTTAAAATGCTGAAATGATTGTAATCAGCATTGAGTCCTCTACCAAAATTGTGAAATTCATGGCCCCAGGGTCAGGGGTTCTAGTGCTAGGGCGGGGCTAAACAGGTTATATAGTGAAAATGCATTATTTTTTTTTGAAATTCTTCTTTTCTGTTTGTGGGCATTAAATAAACTTATCAAGTGCGTAGGTAAGTTTAAAATGACCGCCTTTTCCAAAATTGGGAATATCATGACCCAAGGGTCAAGGGTTCTAGTGCTAGGGCGGGGCTATAGAGGTTATATAGTGAAAATGTATAAATTCTTTGAAATTCTTCTTTTCTGTTTGTGGGCATTTAAAATAAACTAACCAAGTGCATAGTTATGTTGAGAAAGACTACCTCTTCTCAAATTGTGAATTTATTGGCCCCAGGGTCAGGGGTTCTAGTGGTAGGGTGGGGCTATATAGATTATATAGTGAAAATGCACAAATTCTTTGAAATTTTTCTTCTCTGTTCATGGGCATTAATTAAACTAACCAAGTGCATGGCTATGTTGAATAAGGCTGCCTCTTCCAAAATTGTGAATTTCATGGCCCCAGGGTCAGGGGTTCTAGTGCTAGGGCTATATAGATTATATAGTTAAAAATAGTATTATTTCTTTGAAAATCTTGTTCTTTGCTCCTGAGTATTAAATAAGCTAACCAAGTACATAGTTATGTTGAATAAGGCTATCTCTTCCCAAATTGTGAATTTCATGGCCCCTGGTTTGGGGGTTCTGGTGTTAGGGCGGGGCTTTATTGAATATATAGTGAAAATGCATAAATTTCTTTAAAACTCTTCTTTTCTGCACCTGAGTATTTAACCAATGAACTATATACATAGTTATGAGGAGGAAGGATGCCTCTTTGAGAGTTTTGAATTTCAAGGTCCCTGGGTTAGAGATTCTTTTGTTGGGGGGGGGGGGCTCTAATGTTTAAATAGTGAAAATGCTTGAATTCTTTGAAAATCTTTTCCTTTGTTAAAGGGTATTATGCCAATGATCTTCGTATATATTTATGAAAAAAATCTGTTTTCTCCAAAAATGATTAATTTCCTGTCCCCTGGGACAGAGGTACTTTGGTTGGGGGGGGGGGGTAACATAGTCTGAAATGATTTAATGCTTTGAAGTCTGCACTTTGGTATAAATCAACAGCGTGATGAAAGAAAATTTTTAAAAATCTCCAAAAATTTTAAAGATGTGGCCCCAAAGTCAGTGGTTCCTGTGGGATGGGGAGCTCAACTGTAGACCCGCCCTAACAGAAGAAGCCTTGACCCAGGGGCCCTGAAATTCACTTAAAGTGGAAATGCATTTTCTCTTTATTACTCTGATCTACCTCTGGGTTTTAAGTAACCAAAATAAGCATGCTGAGTGTATAATTATGATAAGCAATGGTGCCTCTTTCAAAATTCTAGTTTAAAACATGAATTGTTTTTGTATAACTAAGTTTAATTGCCCTTTTGGCACGATGCAATATAAATCTAAAATATATGGTACCTTAAATCAAAGATTTATATGAGAGGTTGAATGGGATGTTTGGTTCATCCCCCTTTTTTTAACGGAAATTGCGGGCAGGTTTAGACAGTATTGGCTAATTTATAAAATGTTATTTTTGTAGGATAAAATATAAAATCTCGCTCACTTCACTTAAGGAAGCAAGTACATGTACTACACGTTTCCCATCAGAGTGCAACAGGGGAGGACAAGGTTATTATAATTTTTAGAATTGCTTGCTTTCAACAGCATATCGTTTATGCTTTTATAAATTTATTACCATGTGTTCACATGTTTTTTCATTCATTACTGGCATTCTATTTTTTCTATTTCTAATGGATAGTTGGTTCATAATTTTTGAAGTACAAAGAAGGGTCTTAATTCATATAGATAGGGAAATAAAGGGATCTGTTCGGGGGATGGGGGCGTATTCCCCATTTTAAAAAGTGATTTATCTCCCCTCAAAATCGGAACTCTTCTACATTAGCATAACTTCCGCGGACTACACATTACGATAATCCAACAAATTAGTGATCAACTTACACGCTGCATTAAAAATTTTGAAAGAAGGAAACGGTTTGCAAATTTTTTTTAGATAATAAGCGATTTTATAAAGGGTCTGTTGCCCCCCCCCCCTTTCTAGAAAGCTATACAAATTAGCCAGGCACGTAGCATCGTCTTTAAAAGTGGGGGGGGGAGGGGGCAAAGAAATATTTTTTTTCTTACCTGGAAAAGTTGACAAGCAAAGAAAAACCTTGCCCAAAGGCGAAAAGCTACTTATTTCAGTACCAGTTCCTTGGCATACAATACTACATTTCCCTTATATAACTTTACCATAGTATAAACTGTGTGTGTGTGTTGGGGGGGGGGGTGGCAACTTGTCTTTCAATGAACATTTTCAATAGAAAAAGTAAAACATAAATAACACTTGAGAAAAGAATGTTTTCCGTTAATTAACAAGAAATACGCTAGGAAATTATTGTATCACTTTCGTGTTTCTACTGTCAATTCTCTGATCTAAAACAAAATTTGTATTTTACTATGTAACGAAGAAAGACTAATTAAAATAGCATCGACCTGAATTCGTGTTACATATGTCGTATGAAGTCTGAGCTGCATTTAATCAAAGTTTTAGTGCAGGATCTAAGCATATGTACATGCATATTCCCAGAATTCAAAATTTTAATTTTATACATGCAGTGAATTAATTATTTTACAATTAAAAAATTCTGGAACCACGGTTAATTCAATTGAAATAGGCCTTTAATTGTCACCAAATGTGTTCTTTTAAGTAAAAGTTCTATTTTATTATGACATACTATCGAGCAAAAACGCAGTTTCTTGGTATCAGTCGCGGAAGACGAACTACTGCTGTATATGCAGCAATTTCAGGGGTAAAACTGTAGATGGACATGTCATCAGTCTCCAAAAAATTCCTAGAGATGCAGAGAAGAAAATATGGCTGCAGCAGGCTAGATTAATTCGTAAAAACTAAAAATTCTTATATTTGTTCTGCATATTTTGTAAATAATGATCCGTCTGCAGAACATCCACTACCGAAAATTAGCTTCCACCCCCTTTTTTTTTAAATAGGCCTATTTGAATATGCATCAGCAGTTTATCAGTAATTTGTTTCTTCTTTTTTTTTGTAAGAGGGGGGGGGACTCTCACAGCGCCTTATTATACTACTATACAGATTAATACAAATCCAGAAAGAGATTACGAGTGGGCAATTAAAAAAAATACGAATCAGTTAAGATTTCTTTTTATTTACAAACACAATAACATTTTTCCATATGACAGAGGCATTACACCATGAACACTACATCAAGAACGTCCGCGGAAGTGACTTTATTTATAGCGCATGCGTATTTAACACAGTAAAAGAGTTCCCTTCAGGGGAAATAACTCACCTTTTGAAAATGGGGAATAAGGACACATGTTTTTATGGTTAAAAGTAGCTTAGAACCTTCAGCTAAGAGGTGACAGTATCGTTTTCTTTTCCAATTTCGGTATGCCATTGGGGTTTCTTTCAGTTCAAAACCCTTTAAGACAACTATAAGCAACACTTGCAAAGATAGTTTTTTTTCTAAGTTCAAGGAAACTAGGTAAGAAGTTTTTTTTTAATTTTAATGATTTAAAAGCCATAAACAGAGTGCAGCATTTAATTTGGTAATTTATACAAGTAACCAATGGAAAATCAAAGTACTGAAAGCACTCATGGGAGTTGAACATGGTGTAAATAAAATCTTTGATTGGGGGGTTAAATGAGTGAAAAGTGTTATTATTTCAAATAGTGACAACTGTTTCAAATTTTTTGAGTTGCAACAATCTTGATCGAGAAAGACATTCAGAGAGATTGAATAGGAAAAAATGCATGGGCCATAATGCTTGCCTGCCTACATTAGTCCTTTTTTATACCCCCTGCTTGAAAAGTGGGAGGGTATTTAGTAATCGGGATTTCCGTACATCTGTTTGTTACGCTTTAGGTATACCCATCTCTTATCCGCAACTCCTATAACACCACTGAACAAAATTTTCATAGAATCTTTATTACATATTGCCATTGTGTTTTCATCCCACACATATTTTGGGTTTCCCATTGCAAAACATGGACACTGCCATTATATGCTTTTTAGAGGCGGTTGATCATTTAATATATCACTGCTCACAGTCTTCAAATTTGTAATATATTTTTCCTTTGCACCTTTATCCATGTGTTATGAAAATTTTAGTTAATTCGCAGGAATAATATCAATGTTGATAAAATGTGGATTTTAACACAGCATCCTTTAAGAGCTAACGGATTTGTTATATAAAACTTCTCTATGAATAAAAATGTATTTCAATTACACGAAAATTATACATGGAGTATGTCAGAACTTAATCTTTTTTAATATTGTGAAGAAAAGAAAAATACCAAGTTAAAAACAAATAATTATTGACAAAACATAAAAACAGTGGTATATGTGAGAGTTTGTGTGCGTACAAATTATCCAGTATGTAAATGAGGTTTTCCTTTTATCAAAAAAAATATACTTCATTTTGTTGCTTTGAATCGCGATTTTACGAAAACATCGTGTCCGTTTTTGGTTTTAATATTTATAACAAAGTACTATAGTTTTACCGCTTTTGGCAGTTGATTCCTCTGATTTAGTAATAAATATGCATGTTTCCTAAAGTTTTTATGCATTAATGAATTCATTTAAACCAAGAAAATGTTCATGAAAAGTTTGAATAAGAGTAAATTTACCGTTTGCCGTCAGTATGTAGAGTTGTCGTTCGTATCTCTTTCAGTGTATGACGCTACACTAAAAATGAGTACCATTATGAAAAACTTTCAATGCTCTTTATAATTTAGTTTTACATAATATGTACTTTGAACGAAATATAATATTCAAAATAAGATTACTTTATCATTACATTTACTTACATTATGAAAATTAGATTAATTAAGGAGAAAATGGCAAGAACTATTTGTGGCGGATGTTTATGCATGTTTTCTGTTGAATATCATCGGAGTAAATCGGCCGACACAGTAGCCTCGCTTTCGACTCTATATAATCAACACAAATTACTGCGCATGTTAAATACGTGATGACCATGGGAGATTGAACATAGTTCAACTTCCAAAAATACATTGCCGGTAAGTATCAACAATGTTAGAATAAATAAAAGTTGTTTTATACGGACAAGTCATTGATCTGTTTTTAACTTGTGTAATTACTTATTCTGTAAATTTGTATTGGTGAATGAGCAGGCCCTGGTCGACGGTTACCATTTGCGTTGAGGAACTGCCGCCGTCATCATACATGTAGTTCTTGGCACCCCATTGGTGACTGTTGCAGTTCAATGATTACTCGTAGTAGACACGTGTAGTCATGGTCCTTGCAAGTGGCGTATTCCGTATGGACGAGTGCAACACATATTCCTTCGCTCATTCCATTGTTTATTGACTTGATTGATATTTGATTTGATTGATTTATTACTAATTAATTGATTGACAAGTAATTGACTTGATTGATATTTGAATTGATTGACTGATTAATTAATAATTGATTGATTGAATTTGATTGATTATTGCATTGGTGACGTTCATGCACTTTTGACCTATCCAGTGCATGATCCGCCCGATTTGGGTCGTCACATTTGTTTTATTGATTGTTGATTGTGGGGCAGGTCTGTGGTAACCCCAGCAAATTGATCACCGCTGCCGGAGGCGCCATATTAAACAAGCAAAATAACTTCCATGTTAATCTATAATAATAAATTATCCGTTTCTAAGGAGAAAATTCTTCAAATCATATGCCAGTTTTCAATATTTTTAAGTATTCCAAACTAGCAAAATGAATTTGATTTACCATATCGATATTAAATACCAAAACTTCATTATAATCCTTACAAAGATACAAGCATTTTCAAGTAAATGTTATACCATTTACCATATTTCTTTACTTTTCACAAAGATACCGTTCACGGTAACTCAGACGTAAGAGCGTTCGCTTTGTGATCGGGAGGTCGTGAGCTCAAATCTCGGCCGCAACTCACCTAAGTCGATAAATAAAATGGGTAGCAACAGTTCCTTTGCCGTGTGCTCGGCACTTTGAAGTGAAAGCTGCGGGTCCTTCGGATGAGACCTTAAAAACCGAGGCCCCGTGTCAGCGGCAGGCGTTGGCACGATAAAGATCCCTCACTGCTCAATGGCCCTTAATTTGAAATCCTTCACGGGCATACGGTAACGTCTCCATATGAGTGAAAAATTCTCGAGAGGTACGTTAAACAATATACAATCTATGAATTAATCAGTCAATCTCACAAAGGCATTAACAGTAGTGTAAGAAAATCTTCAAAAGTACTTTAGAACTTCATGTTTAAAAATTGATGATAATCAGATGCGGAAAATAAAAGATTCCAAGGAACCTTCGGAATATTTAAAATCGCATAATTTTATCCAAATGAACATTTGATACGGGTCGATATTAAGATTATGCCCAAGTTTCCGCCAAGTTGGTCATTTGCAAAATTATTTTGTTTAAATACATTCTGATTGTACGCACAAGTATTCTGAAGTTGACGTAAAAAATATCTTGATTTTCCGATTGACAATTACAATGTGGTTTTTGGAGAAAAGTTTTTTCAACAATCTATTGGGATTCCCAGTTGCGCTCCGTTATTATCAGACCTATTTTTGTATTCATATGAAGTAGAATTTAAGCAATATCTTAACGTGAAAAGCAGAAAACACCTCTTGTGGCCTTCAACTCGACATTTAGATATATCGACGACGTATTGTCAATGATAACTTCCATTCTTTTGTCGATATGATAGTTCCTAGAGAGCCTGAGAAAAAAGATACCACAGAGTCTGAAACATCTTTTTTATTTGAATATTGTACTTGAAAAGACGTTAATGGTAATCTAACAGCCACGCTTTATGATAAAGGTGAAGACTTTAACTTTTCTATTGTCCACTTCCCTACTTATGCAGCAATATACCTTCATCTCCTGCAAGCAGATTATATATCTCAGTTGATTCGATACGCAAAATCAGGATCTTAGTATGAACAATTTTTAAAACGAGGTACATTATTGTCAAACATGTTGATGAAACTTGAATTTAAGCGGTCTCATTCAAAGTCATCATCTCGTAAGTTCTATGGTCGATACAATGACCATGTCAGCAAATACAATTTATCATTGAGTAAAATGTTGACTGACGTTTTTCATACTTATTGTTAGTCCATGACTTATCATTACACAGAATTGAAAACGGGTTGTTCCATTCTTTGAATCAATCACGGTACTGAAAATGGTGTATCAATGCATTTTTAATGAATCTTCCAATTTTTAATCCGAAAATGTTCGGTATGTGAACTTGTATTAAAAAAACATTGAAAATTTCAATAATTGCTGTCCACATACAGGTTCTATTGATACAGTGCTTATGACTCTCGAATCAAATAGCAAAATTGGATATCAAGTAGGATCCAAATGTATTTAGCATAAATATCTGTAAACCGGAAATGTCGAAGGATTTTATATGCATACTAGCATGCATAGTAGGATTAATCGAGAAAATTCTGCCAAATTAGATTATAATTTGATTAGATTATTGTTGTTATCCGATACTTATCATAAGCACCTTTAAAGTTTGGCTTCTCGGCGTGTCAATTCAATCAATCGCCTCGAGGTAAATAATCAATCAAGCATGGCGATTTAGTTTGCAGACAATATATGGTTACGATTATCATTTATCCAAGTTAAGAATGGAGGTGTACAAGGCGAGGACAATCCCCGGCTCTGCAAAAAGACATTTCTCAATTCTAAAAGTAGTATTTTTTTTCAAAATGTTACGGTTTATATCATCTTTTACATATTTAAATTCTGTATTTCATTGTTTTAATAATTGATGAATAATTTATTTTTCACTCATGTTTTTAAGACAATTGAAAACAAAGAAAAGAAAATGCTTCATGTATGATTCGAACTCTCTCCATAGCGCAGATTCGGTCCAAGACCAACCGCTTTAACAACTACGCTACGAGGTATATGCACTATTGACGTCTTTCAGAGTGATTTAAATGAACGGGTTTGTTGAAGCGTTAATTTTTTTTTTAAAGAAAAGTTCAATTTTTATATAGAATGGGTTCAGATAACATTTTTTGGACAAATGAAATAGATTTCACATTTATATTTTCATCATTTCAGCGTTCATGAAGAATGGAGACTTGACCCATTCATGTTCAAAATTGGTTTCTAAAAGCTCTGTTAAACACATTTTCCACTAAATATGCTTAACTGTCAACTTTGAAATAAAGATTATCAAATGATAAGTCGTTCAGCAAAATAAAATAATAAAATGTTTTGAAGATGACATTACTGAGAACATGATTTTAGAAAAATATAACATTTTCGTGAATTTTGAAAATTGAGAAACATTTTGTCTCAGAACGGGGGATTGTACACGCCTTATACGCCCTCTTTCTTTCTTTCGATGTATGCATTGTTTTCATATGAATAAAATGCGTAAATACATCATTTTTTTTTACTTAAAACGAAATTAAAATAAAATTTAACATTGTACCATGTCCATGTGATTGCAACCCCAAAGTAAAGTTGATGAATGTAGATACGGGAATGCTATTGTCTTTCCGTGCTTGACTAAACAAAAAGTCAAATACGGGCGTGGAAAAATAATCACATTTATATATTTTAATGAAAAGCATTAGAGCTAAAATTTATTTGCACCAATGCATTCCCACTTGCAGCTCTCTCAAATACGTATGCGCCAAATTTACCGCTTTACAGCATATGTAATGGAAAAAGTAAAGATAATATATAGAAGAAAGATAGGAAGATACTGAATATTCCGCTGCGTTTATTGCCGACTTCAAAGAAATGCCGTGGACATCATTCTCTAATAAATCACGAACGTCTTCAAAAATTATCAGATCAGAAACACGTATCAAACCTGTGCAGCTGAAATGTACATTTGACTGGAGAATGAAATTTCTATTTATATTCATATTGCAGAAAGTAGCAGATGAATGTAGGTTTAGAAAGCAAAGCTGGGCTGTTTCAGGGACCTCCCTACGCCATATTTAAATTCCGTGATTGGGAGTTGAACTATGTTCAATCTCCCATGGTCATCACGTATTTAACATGCGCAGTAATTTGTGTTGATTATATAGAGCTGAAAGCGAGGCTACTGTGTCGGCTGATTTACTCCGATGATATTCAACAGAAAACATGCATAAACATCCGCCACAAATAGTTCATGTCATTTTCTCCTGAATTGATCTAATTTTCTTAATTTGAAATGTAAGTATAAGTAATAATGATCAAGTATTCTTATTTTGAATGTTAGATTTCGTTTAAAGTAAAACTAAATTATAAAGAACCTCAAAAGTTTTTCGTAATGGAACTATTTTTTTTAGTGGCGTCATACACTGAAAAAGGTACGATCGACAACTCTACATACTAACGGCAATCGCTAAATCTAGTCGTCCCGATGCCCGACGGTCCCGGATTTTTAGCAATTTCTCTTTTACCGGTGCACAGAATTTATTCAAACTTTTAATGAACATTTTCTTGGTTTAAATGAATTCATTAATGCATCAAAACTTTAGGAAACATGCGTATTTATTACTAAATCAGCAGTATCACCTGCCAAAAGCGGTAAATCTTGTACTCTGTTATAAATGTTAAAACCAAAAAACGGACACTGATGTTTTCGTAAAATCATTTTGTAAAAACAACAAAATGAAGTTTTTTTTAATAAAAGGAAAACCTCATTTACATACCAGATAACTCGTACGCACACAAACTCTCACATATACCACTGTTTTTATGTTTGGTCATTAAATATTTGTCTTAAACTTGGTATTCCTTTTTTCTTCATAATATCAAAAAATATTAAGTTCTGACGTAATCCATGTATAATGTTCGTGTAATCGACATACATTTATATTCACAGAGAAGTTTTATATAACAAACCTGTTAGCTCTTAAAAGGATGCTGTGTTAAAATCCACATTTTATCAACATTGATATTATTCCTGCGAAACTGAAATTTTCATAGCACATGGGTAAGGGTGCCAAGGATAAATATCTTACAAAATTGAAGACTGTGAGCAGTGAATTATATAAATGATCAACCGCCTCTAATATGAATATAATGGCAGTGTCCATGTTTTGCAATGGGAAACCCAAAATATGTGTTGGATGGAAAAGTAATAGAAGGTGCGCAACGGCAATATGTAATAAAGATTCTATGAAAATTTCGTTCAGTGGTGTAAGAGGAATGCGGATAAGAGATGGGTATACCTAAAGCGTTACAAACAGATAGACGGAAATCCAGATTAATAAATACCCTCCCGCTTTTCAAGCAGGGGGGTATAAAAAAGAACTAATGTAGGCAGGCAACAATATGGCCCCTGCATTTTTTTGCTATTCAATGTCTCTGAATGTCTTTCTCAAGATTTTTGCAACTCAAAAAATCTGAAACAGTTGTCCGTATTTGAAATAATAATATTGTTCACTCACTTAACCTCCTGATCAAAGATTTTATTTAACACCACGTTTAACTCCCACGAGTGCTTTCAGTACGTTGATTTTAGTGATAAAGTGGTGAAATAGAAAAAAAATAGTTTGTTATCTCGTCTCGGCTTTTATCTTTCAAACAACAATTCTAGACTTCGTAGGTTATTCTGCAATATTCATGAAAACGAGGACATTATTTCTTAAGTATTCAATTGTTCATACGTACAGCATACTCTTGTGTATTGTATGTCAAACAATCACGAAGTAACTTGTTTGAACAAGAACATTTTGATTTGATAATTTTGTAAACTGTGTATTCATTGTATTTTGTGGGTGTTGATGTGTATGTGCAAGCAACATTTAACTTTAGAAATTTGTTCTTAGATCAACCTTTCTATAAAGAATGTTCAATAAATAAATAAAATATTCTTTGGTCGTCAAAAAAAACCCCTATTGATAAGCGTGACCGACGAAATCCAAGGAAAGTGTTCCGTCTTAAACAATGGTGCAATGAAGCGCATTGAATGGGTGAAATTTAATGACTCCAACACGCTGTCTGTAGAACTACTGAACGAGGAAGGAAAACTAAGTACATATACTAAGATGTAGCCGAAGGTCATTCAAAGGAAAACTAAGCACTATGATGTAGGCCAAAGATAATTCAAAGGGAAACTAAGTTCTAAGATGTAGTCCAAAGGTCATTCAAAGGAAAACTACGCTCTAAGATGTAGCCAAAAGTCTTTCAAAGATGTAGCCCAAATTCAATTTAAAGATGGCTAAATTCTTAAAATAACTCTTTGTAAAATATTAACAGTAATGATCTGTTATAAATACCGAGGAAGAAAAACTTAGCACTTAGGTGTACCCGAAAGTCACTTCAAAGATTTTTATATGCTTAAGATAACATATTCTGTAAAAGAGAACAATATTTAGAGTGATGAACGTTTATAAATACTTGTTATTTGAAATTTTTTAAAGCAAAAACAAATCTAATTGTCTCAGCTGTACATTTATTGTAATTTATGTTTTTTAAAAGCTTTTCGTTCAATTTTAATATAACTATTGACGGGAACTCTGCTTATATCATTTTGACAAATATTTTTTTAAAAGTATATTTGGCATTATATAAGTATTTAGATCGTGATGTCAGTATGTACCCTGTGCTGCTTAATGTATTTGGAAAATAAACACGGTATAGTCCAATAATTTCCATGTATGCATAAAGGTAAAAGATTAATGTTACAGATTGTACATAGTGCTAATTAAGTGTTTTGCAAGAAAATTCAAACTGAGTACCTTCCCTCGTTCCAGGATTTTTAATACTGAGCATTGGTGAAAGGAATCTAATTAACGGAAAAATAAAATTATTTCAAAAATCTAAAGAATATCCCGGATATGGTAGAATAAATCACAAAAGTCTACCATTTTGTTAAATATCTTTACTGTAAAAAAAAGTACACAAAAGATATTTGCAAATAACAAAATAATATAATTTTTAAGTTTGAATTTTATTAAAAAGTAGAAGTCTTTGATTTAAAAAGACTTCACTTTAATCCTCTGTGGGGAATTTACGCACAAAGATTAGTTCAAAAAGGGTTAAATTTTAGAGAACTTTTTTTGTCATCACTAAATGGCAATTTACTTTGAATCTCATACAAAATGTCTTTATGCACCCAATTTTAACGCTAACACCCCAAACATGTAGCCGATTCGAGATCAATAATTTACCTCTTGTCAATCATTAAAAAAACTATAGCTTTTGCTCCTTTTTTGTATTGTTTTATGGACTTTGATATTGAATGCTGTTCGTTATATCCGAGTCCTTCATCTTTGAAACCACAAAAGGATAAAGGTAAAAGACTTTAACAAACGCAGCCCCATTTTGTTTCATTAAAATTGTTATACATGTGATATTGCTCTGCTCCTATATTTTGTATTGGTTTATGGACTTTGATATTGAATACTGTTCACTATCTCCATATCCTTCATTAACATTTATTGTTCTGTCAATTAATATTTTACTTATATTGTGAATTTATATTATTTTTTCATTCTTACTCATTCAAAGCAACTGATTCCACCTCTGATGTTTTAGAGGTCCGCATTTGCTCTACTCCAAATTTACTTTATATAGATGGACTTTTGAGCTGGAATACTGTTCGTTATCTCCATTTTTATGTGTTAAATTTTACAGAAATTTTGTATGATGAAATAAGGTAATAACAAACAGTAATGAAGCTCAAAAGTCCGTTCAAACAATACAGATCGAAAGCAGAGGAAAAACAGCCTCTTCATATCAGAATTGAAGGATTTACCTTCCATCGCTTGTCATTGATGGAAATATTCTATACATGTATATACAGACAATATCCCAAGATTTCAAAGGGATTAGGAATAAAGATTTCACCTTTTGTTGTCTTTCATTTTAAATGTCTTTTGTTTACTTTTCTAGTAAATTTTATTTAAAAACTTGTCAAGAAAGTTTACACCAGACCAGGTAAACTTAAAAATTCACATTTCTCCAATCACAATATCTATAAAAGACTGTAGTTTTCTTTATACCATTGAGATATAGCTCATATGATTTAAGAAAGATGCTTTAATATACAATTACTCTGTTGACAACCACTCTAATTCACAATGGTAGTGATTCTAAATAATATTCTCGAAGTATGTATTTGGGATAAAAGGGACATTAATGTTTGTTAAGAATGCTTAATGTAATTTTAGCGTGCTTTTTTGGAATAGATTGAAAACAACATTTTAAAAAAGTTCTTGTCTCATTTGAACGACAATGACAGAGATTTCCTTAACATCACATGTTTCGGCATAAAGCTGAACCAGGGATAAATCCAGAAATAAGAACGTGTTAGTTGTTTATATATAAGTTTATCTTTAAGTCTTCATAGAAACTGAAGTGTAAACGAATGTGATATAAAGCCCAAAATCTTAACAAAATGAAAATTATAAAAATCAGGAGATGGATATTATTTCATTTAATTGTCCTACACGTCTTTACAAGAACATTTTGTAGCAAATTATGTGGAAACAGATTTGTTACTATTGCTTATGTCGATACATAGATAATGAGTGGTTTAAAATAATCATTGACATTAAAAACAAAATCTTTATCTTGAATTCTTATTTCAAATGTTTACAGATGCTGTCTTAACTTTCACAGAGGCCCGGACGGGGATTGTCTTGGTAAGCACAACTATTTTCTGTTTTTGTTTACCTAAAAACATAAAAATAAAAAAGTATCATAATCATTTTTATATTTATTTATAAAAAGGGTATCATTTAAGCTTATATGTACAGTAGGGAAGGAAAAATTCAACTATTTCTAAGTCACGTTTTTTTCTTATCTTCATTTTGCCAAAACAAATTTTGTCAACTACCACTTGCTAACTTTCTATAGGCATCAAAATAGACAACGCCTTTAAACTTTTCTGTTAGGCTGTTTAAAATTAAAACTACGTTTAACGCGCGTAGGTTTATGAGAAATTCGTCTTTGAAAAAAACAAACAATTCGGAATTCCGTATGTCCGTTCCGGTTTGGTTCTTCAATTAGCGACTGAATTCTGCTTCCCGTTGTGACAGAAAATGTGCTTTGAATTTGATAGCCGCAGTTAAGGCAGTTGGTGTCTTATTAATGAAAACTAGAGAATTAAAGAGTTTGGGACCATAAATGTAAGTAAAAAATAGATTATTTTATGATTATATTAATGACAAAGTCTTGTTTGTTGATTTTTTTTGTCAGTCTTCGAATCATATGTACAGACTGACAGTGACAGACTCTCAGTTCGTGATTCTATTGGCTGAACTTTTCATTGTATTTTGGAGAAAATCGAAAAACTTTTTTTACTGAGTGGAAACTGTGTCAAAAACCCAGATATATATACAGTGAAAAGCATCATTTAAATCTTACTAATATGTTTCATATTTAAAATATTTCTGTAAAAATCGAAAGGAACAATATTGAGTAAAGTAATTGATTTCTTCATAATTTATGTACCAGTCCTACAAATAGCTACAATTTTTGGGAAAGATAATATACTTGTCATAAACATTTGAGCAGGGAGAAGCTTACTGGAGATAAGGCCATTCAAGTGAAGGAGAGGAAGGAAAGTGGTTGGGGTATTCCAAGATGTGAAGAATCCTGTCTTTTGTGTGGAATTCAAGGTATTAAAGATTATCTAACAGCTATCAGTATGGTCCAAATATTAGTATTCACACTTTCAAAACTTAATGCTAGTATATGTAGTACTAAGAAAAAATACGACATAATTCAATTTGAGGATATTTCAACATGAACACTTTTAAATATTGTCATCAATAATTTTGATTGTAGATATTGATCAACTTCCCACAAGAAGAAGCATTTGCCTCCAGGATACCATGGACATGTGGCAATATAAATCCAAAGGACAACTGAGGCCTAGTTAAAAGCCACTTTCCTGCACATTCAGTCTTAGACTACATTGTTTGCTAACAATAGGACTCAAACTGATTTACATACTAAGGAAAAACTCTGCTAGGGAAATTAATCTTAGGTGTCATATCAATTAAATTCTCTTATTACTTAATTGTAATGTTTTTAATGTACTGAATAGGTTAATTTGAATAAATTCACAATTGTTTGAAAATTTTGTTTGTTTATTTTTTTCCTCCCTCCCTCGTAGGTTTTGAACTTTAGATGTGACGTTAAACGTAGAATTAACTTTAAACAGCCTTAAGCACATTTACATATCTATTTTTATTGATATATCATAAAAACTGTTAAAGAAAAGAGAGTCAGTTTATTTTACTAATATGCTGACATTGACACTGAATGTGTAGATTCCACCTGAGAAATGATTGATTGATTGATTGATTGATTGAATATTGTTTAACGCCGAGTCGGCAATTTTTCAGCCATGTTTCGGCGGATCATTAGTTTAAATCGGTTTTTGAAAGATTTTGATTTCTCTGGCGGCCCCATGTGAGCGTACTATTTTTCGAACTCCAGAGAAACGATCTTTTACGTGCCAAGGGGGTTGTTATCCTTGACACGGGGCACCATTTAACGTCCCATCCGACGGACTTACACCTTTGAAATGAATTATTCTTTAAGACAGGGTTATAATAAGAGGAAAACAATCAGTGGGGTATTCCAAAATATGCGAACTTACCTCCTCGCAGTAATGTATAAAAGATCATATTTGCCCTTTCACACTTGCAAAGATTTTTTTTCAGTCTGACCAGAAATAATTGTATCTGAGAGAGACAGATGTCTTCCTTGAATGTGTCCTGTTTTAAATTTGCCAGCTTGCAACATGGACAAAGGGAACAAAAGTAAAAGGGGGCAAGAAATTGTATACAACATTTTCAGAATAGCATTTCATCACTGAAAATTCTAGTTTCATATTTCTTCCTCAACAGGGGATAAAGTTTAACCTTTGATTGTAAAGAATCAACCGTTAGAAATTTTATTTGTGCTTTAAGTTTTGCAGGAAAAATCTGTTTAGACTCGGATTTGTTCAAACATATTTTCTTTAATTTAGGGCTTTGTAGTTCTGAAATCTGTCTGTTATGAATGCATGTTTATTTCAGGGTGTCCAGTGGGTACCTATGGCATTAACTGCACACAAATCTGTGTTGAAGGTTGGTATGAGAGACTCTGTCTGTCAAAGTGTGACTGTCTGGCAGAAAGATGTGTTCTCAGATATGGCTGTCAGAAAACAAATACTGGTAATTTTAATTAAAAAATATTTATTTTTGAGTTATCATTGTAAAATTAATTTGCAACATTAACATTTTAATACATAGTAGATACAGTATATCCATAAAATATATTATGAACAATTTCAGTAAATATTTATTGAATTATTAAAATTTATGCGATGTTTTAATTACCTAAAAACGTCAGAATTCCTCACGTCCGATTGTACTCTGAGGGTATACTAACAACCAGCGATAGTTGTTTCATTATATATCTAAATTATTTTGAATCCATAAGATAGGTTTATTTGAATGTTTGTATTTGTGGAGGTTTAAGATGAATGCAGAGAGAAAAGCAAGAAAAAAAATTCATCTGTTGTGTTACTTAGGCTGTTTTTCACAAATATTTGACATGATGTGACTGAAAAAAAAATACAAAATTTCTCGAGACAGTCAGGTTGAGATAAACAAAAAAAATAACACAACTAATAGTGTACTTTTTTGAAGTTGGCATGAGAATAGAAAGATTACGTATAAAGTAATACTTTAGTAATCTCTAAGGGAAGTGTCGCATCGGTTTTTACTCGTTCGTGTTGGATGAAAACAGAAGAAAACGGATGATGGGCACGAGAGCAGGATTTATATTTCACTGCTTTTGGTTCGCTATTTACTAGTATTTAGTAGCTTAATCTTTTAAATAAGATGCTGCCTTTTTCAACAAACAAGGGGTATTCATAACCAATCAAGTATTATGATTCGAGTAATCAGAGGATATACAATATTCGTTTGTAATAATTATTTTTCTACAAGGAATAAAAGGAAAAGATTCTGCAGAAGTTTGAACATTTTAATTACACGCATGATTTTTACATTAAAATTCAAAACAAGAAGAGTGTTGTTCAAGGATGTGATCATGTCAATACAAATTGAAAAAAATAAGTCATTTTAAATAGAAACAAATAATATGATAAGGTTTGTACAAGGGCATCAATAGACACACGATCAATTCAATGGCGAATCAAAGTGCAGCTCTTTTTTGGTTCTTTTTTCTATTATTTGGTCACATTATATCCTATAATTGCTTTTTATTTTTACGTATATGACTATAAAATTCAATGAATATTTTTCTTACTTTTGAATACTTTGTTACCATAGTAACGTATGTAATAGTTGATTTACCAAACATGTTTATCATGCATTTGAGACATCTGACCTTCATCTTTTGGAAACATTCATTGCCAATTGTTTGCTTTGCTGCAAATGTTTACTATGGGGCTCTAAACATATTAAAAAATGCCATTTTTCGAACTTTGACATGTTGCCATGGTAACTATAAAACATAGCAACCAATTTTTGGCTGATTTCTATTTAGGGTATCAATGACTTTCATCATAGATAGTTTGGAGAAATTCTGAGACTATGCGTGCCACAGCTCCTATATAAAATATCAAAACATTACAGAGAATGGCTCTTGAAATAATATTTTTCACTCCAAGATTGTAGCCCTTTAAGACACCAAAATCTTTATTGTAGAGAGTCCCCTGGGTACGCATGGAGTACACTGCATGGGAAAATGTGTAGGAGGGTTTTAACTTTGTCAGTCACCGTGCGACTGTCCTGTTGAAAGTTGTAATGCAAGCTATGGATGTCTAAAGGGAATTACTGGTAAATTCAACGTTATTAATTTATCTTTGTCTTTAAAATGGGAGTGTGTGTTGTTCTATATACCATTGCTTGGAAATGTTCACAGCTAATTCAAATGAATTGTTCATATTGTATGAAATTTAATTCATATTCCACTTATAAAGAAACATTTTTCTTCAACAATCTTTCTAACAAATATTCATCGAACACTTTAATGTTGATGAACAAAATTAAAATATTGCTACTCATGATTAATTACATATGTAAGTTACTTCTTATACAGATGAAAATTGCAGCCGGAGGACCGAGCTACACTATACATATAAGTTTAAGTGTTGGTGTATGGGGATTGAGCTGGGAGAAGTTTTTCAGAATTAAAGGCTTTCTTAACATTAAAAAGATTGTTAATCACAATGTTCTTTCCTTTTATAAATTATAAGATATATAATATATTTACTTCCATAAAGTGAATCTGTAAAAATGTATATGTTTTTCACGTTTAATATATAAGTTTTCTTATCATTTGCTATAGAAAAAACGACAGGTTCCTTTTTTTAGATCATCGAATTTTAGATGTCGCATAAAAACTTATTCTACAAAGTTCGTGTTTAATATTCTTAAAGTGAAATACATTTTCTATTTTAATATCTAGGTGATGCATGTGTCTGGTTTCATTTTTTCTATGCAGCCAACATTTACTTGATGAATTGATAAAGTTCAAATGGGTATCGTTTTTGTTCGATTTTCATCCGACTATAAGTTTTCAAAATGTTCTCGACCATCGTCTCTATCATTTAGACTTATGCCCTTTTCACACATATCAAGCGGTTTGATGATCAAGAATTATTTCCATTGTTTACTTTATGTATCTCCCGGGCGACAATTGATGGTTACATCAATATTTTCTTGTTTTGTATTTAGGGGAAGGTAAAGACAGTACCAATGAGTTGGTTAACGTGATGTATGCTATGATAGGATCCGTTACCACAGTTTCTATGAGCCTTATTTGTCTGCTGTTTTTTTCTAAAGTCATGGTAACTATCAATAAGGACTACTGAAATATTATACAGAGTTTTCTCCAATATAAACTTAAATTTAAAAAAAAGATATGTAAATTAATTTTATCCTTTTAATGAGATTTTTGCATTTGTTGTACAAAAAGGTTTTTTGTTTGTCTTATCACAGGAGTCTGAAGTTTTTATCGTCAAAAAAAAAAAAAAAAATCCGGAAAAAAATTTTCCTACCCTTAACTAAAATAACCCCAGGATGGCAACGTCTTTTGGGGGGACCCACCTAAACAAATAGATCTGGGCTTGGTCAGAAAAATCTCGCGACTAATTCAGTTTCCGGAGCGCTTTTGTTCTTTATCTAATGTGAAAAATTCAATCTGCTTGATGACTACCGGCCGTTCCTAGCCTCTTTTCCACTTTGACAGCTCATCCTGGACTCCATGCCACTAAACCGGAAGAGAATCTCGCAGTGTATATTTGACGTTTATAAAAACTTGTTCAAATGAAATAAAATAAATAATTGTTCAACGTGATTTTATTCAGTTATTTTAAGTATATTTAAGAGAACTTTAAAAAGTTATTAATTCTTTTTCTTACTTGTACGACGATGTGTATACCAAGGACAGATAATTCAGTTTTTACAAGCGCCAAATTTAAATCACTGAAAAGCCATCTCGACAAAGAGCCAAACAGTTAGACTAAGCGCCCTTATAAAGCATTATTTTGTTTGAAAAATATATCTTTTTATTGATCACGTATGGTTACATAAAATTGGACATGAAGTTTTACATGCATTTTTTTTTTTTTTGGTTGTTTTCTTCAATTACGTCATATATTCACCTCGGAGTTTACTTCCGGTTTAGTGGCATGGAGTCCAGGATGAGCTGTCAAACTGGAAAAAAGGCCATGAACAGCCCGTAGTTGTCAAGTAGATTTGATTTCTTAACTTGAATAAATAGCATAAAAACTCCGGATACTGAATTAGTTTCGAGATTTTTCCGACCAAGCCCAGATCTATTTGTTTAGGTGGGTCTCCCCAAAAGACGTTGCCATCCTGGGGTTTTTTTAGTTAAGGGTAGGAAAAATTTTTTCCGGATTTTTTTTTTTGGACGATAAAAACTTCAGACTCCTGTGGTCTTATTTAGTATACCTTTCCTGTGGGTTATCAAAAACAAACGATGACTAAACGAGACAGCTGATATTCTTGCATCATCAACTTGCTTGTCATTAATTGACCTCGTTTTAGAAATTGTTCATACGTAGAGCATGCTCTTGCGTATCGAATCAACTGAGATGTATATACTCTGTATGCAGGTGATGAAGGCATATTGCTGCATAAGTAAGGAATATTGACGATAGAAAAGTTAAAGTCATCACGTTTATCATATAGCTTGGTTGTTAGATTACCATTAGTGTCTTTTTCAAGTAAAATATAGAAGTATGAAACAGAAGTGTCGGACTCTGTGGTATTTGTTATCTTAAGCTCACCAGAATATATCGTATCGACGTAGGAATGGAAATTACCATTATTAATAGACAATACGTCGTTGGTATATCTAAATGTCGAGTTGAAGGCAACAGCAAGTTTTCTCTTCTTTTCACGCATAAGATTTGCATGAATTGTGCTTCATATGAATATAAAAATAAGTCTGCTAATTACGGAGCGCAATTTGTACCCATGGGAATTCCAATAGATCGTTGGAATACCTGGTCTCCAAAAACCACATAGATATTGTCAATCAGAAACTCAAGCATCTTCTGGATGTCAACGTCAAAGTACTTATGTGTGCAATCAGAATCCGTTTTAACTAAATAATTTGTCAAATGACCAATGACGAGGTAAGTAAATTTACGAGTTCCATTTTTATTGAAGAAGCAGCTGTCATAATATCAGAAAGCCTGGATTTTAATTTGTCGTGGAGAATTGTTGTGATTTTTGCAAAGTCTTTCAAATTGTCCAAAAATTCTTAAGAATTTTTTAGTATTAACATCTGATTCACACCACTTTTTGAATATATAGTTGCACAGTACCCATGTAGTTTTTCCTTCACTTTTAATATCTTAGTGAGGAGTAACGAAAGAGGCTTGGTTGAACATTTCCTGGAAACTGCAATGTATCTTTGTTTGTAAGAATTCTTATGAAGTTTTGGAATCCAATATATATAAAGTAGTTCAAATTTATTTTGGCTCTGTGGAATATTAAAAATATTCAAAACTGACATGTGATTTTGAAGAATTTCTTCCTTAGAAAGGAAAGTATGAGTATAAGTAGGATTACAACTTGTATATCTAAATCCAAGTTATTCTAGAATGCAATTTATATATATGTTTAATGTGTCACTAAAATTCTACGATGCGTTTCTTTTTTTGAAGAGTATATTTATGAGCCGTAAAAACGAAGACAATGTTGTTACCTGCTTTGTCGGCAGGAACCAGTACGTACTGATCGTGTAATATATCTAATTCCTTTTTCATTTCTGGTTTATTGAACACAGAAGGATAGATGGTTTTTATATTGCCCCTCAATCTTTTAAAATGTCTTTAACATGGATCTAATACATTTAATCATTTCTGACAAGGTGGCAATATCTTCCTTTTCATATCTGGCCCATCGTCTTGCGTAATTTTCAACAGAATCTTTAATATTTATGGAATTCCGACGCCAGTTGAAGTATCGGTGTTCTTTATTTTTCTAGTGTCTCCTAGTTAAGAAAATAAAAGATTTCAAAAAGTTGGTTGTTAATAACAAAATTATCATTTTGTTGTGCTTAATATCTTACAAATGTATTTACTTTTCTGGAAAATCTTATTCATGGAATTGTTTAGAATAAAAGAAAGTCTGACACGTCTTTTTTATACATATATATTTTACTTGAAAAAGGCGCTAATGGTAACCTTACAACCAACTGAATTGACGACAGAATTTTTTGTAATTTCCCAAGGGGCCCACGGCAGATGTGACCGGTCAGCAGGGGATGCTCACTCCTCCATGGCACCTGATCCCCCGCATTTGGTTTAGAGATCTGTGTTTGGTCTGCTCTTATTTTGTATTGTTTTATGAACTTTGATATTGAATGCTGTTCGTTATCTTCACATCCTTCATTAGAAAGATCTTAAGAACTCTAGGACATTTTATGTGTAAAACTTCATCAAATCATGTTATCTACAAAAGTCTGCAATGCATCTCTTTCAATTGTATTTTATATCCTTATCCTTATGCTTTAAAGCTGAATGTTATTGAATCTTTCCGCCATGCTCGATTGGTTTCGCTCTATATCTGAAGGTCACTATATAAAGCCGTTCATTTAGTCACTGTTCAGTGTAGTTTGTCGTCATCCTTTTAAATTATTTGTTACAATTAGAGAGTTGTCATCTTTTTATAATAATGATGAAAATAATCGATTATTGAGTCAAATGCTGACAGACGTTTTTCATACTAGTTGTTATATTATTATTTATGCACTGAATTGACGAAGGATTTTACAGTTATTTATCCTGATCATGATAAGGAGCACAAGCCATCATTTCGTAAATTCAATGGACGATACAATGACCTTGTCAGCAAATACAATTTATCATTGAGTCATATGCTGACTGACGGTTTTCATACCAAGTGTTAGTCCATTATTTATACACTGAATTGACGACGGATTTTTTCCGTTATTTCCTGATCATGACAACGAGCACACGGCGGGTGTGACCGGTCAGCAGAAAATGCTTACTCCTCCATGGAACCTAATCCCACCTCTGATATTTCGAAGGTCCGTGCTTGCTCTGCTCATATTTTGTACTGTTTTATGGACTTTCTGGAGATTGAATATACTGTTCGTTATTTCGATATCCTTCCCTTGATTGAGAATCTTTATTTTTCATTATAAGATTATTGATTGTCACCTAGAAGTAGCATTATGTAATGCAGATAATATCTATTGTAACCTATTAGACAAGGGGAAGGTGTGCATAGCCTTTACCTGTTGCCTGATGCTAATTGGATCATTCAATAAAATATTTTAGTATCGATGTGGACAGACATGCTACATAGCACTCGAAAGCAGCAAAAAATAACTGTGTATTTCATTTAGTACAGGAGAGTAAAATATAACAAGGAAACTTGCTTGTTGCACAGCGAGAGCATGATAGAAACAAACACAGATACATGTGACTGCATTGAAATGTAAACAAAGGCAATGCAAGATAACACAATTTCCCACAACTGCATTCCGATACTGTTGATGATAAAGCAGTCAGATGCAGCTAATGCGAAAGATATACCCCGTTGCTGATATCCTATATTGAATTATTGAAATTAGCCTTTTGTCTATGTACGAGTGGTATTCAGCTTTAACATATAAGTATTCAGAGAATTGTTTGTATTTTTAATAATGGTAGTAATTACAAATCAAATCGTCTCAATATATATTTGAGATGTCAAAAATGTAACGTACTGAATGTTATATACTGTATATATATTTTTTTGCTTTTTAGCGTATTTCCAGAATTAAATAGAAAAGCATGAAAATTCATGCATTAAAATTCTCGTATCTTTTGAATGCCAAAAAAGGAAATTATTTTAACATTATCTGTGTGAACAGTTACTATTCCAAGTGGTTTTTACGTTCTCACAATTGTACGCGTTTCTTGCCCTGAAAATATACCATCAGGATATTTAAGGAATCACTATCTAGTAAGTATAGTATGCCAGGGCATCAACGATAGTGGGAAACGTGGGAGTGGGAGACGTGGGGTAATTTGCATAAGGGACGAAGCTCTAGTTTACTAACCAGACAGTGATTTCTTTATATTTCCATTTTAATGTAAAATAAATAAAAAATCCAAATAAATAGATTTAAATTACACAAGGCCTCCCATGTCAATTCTAATAGTCCTCGCGTCGCCAGCGTGGTGCAGTGGTTAGAGCGTCTGCTCTGGTATCGCGAAGGAAGTAAGGAGTTGATCCTCATAT